>NW_008704261.1:1036896-1062249 GCF_000326865.2 Helobdella robusta | reverse complement strand
ATGCCGACATGTGCAATTAACGACAAATCAAAGTGTTAATCCATTTGTTACTTGATGTTTGACGGTTCAGTGTCACTCATCATGTTTTGGTTTTAACATATATACATACATACATACATACATACATACATACATACATACATACATACATACATACATACATACATACATACATACATACATACATACATACATACATACATACATACATACATACATACATACATACATACATACATACATACATACATACATACATACATACATACATACATACATACATACATACATACATACATACATACATACATACATACATACATACATACATACATACATACATACATACATACATACATACATACATACATACATACATACATACATACATACATACATACATACATACATACATACATACATACATACATACATACATACATACATACATACATACATACATACATACATACATACATGAATTTGTAAAAATATCAGTATTAGGTCAGGCGATAGTAGGGAATATTTTTTTGCTATGAATAATATCTCGTGCATCCTGCAGCGGTTTTTGCGCGTCTGTGTGTTGGAAAATGTGGAGTCGAATGCCGACGGGGTTGAGTGACGTTATAGCAAATAAAATCAAATTTAGTCAGACGCTTGGCTTTTGGTGTCATTCGTCAATGATTTGGTTTTAACATACATACATACATTCATAAATACCAATAATAATACCTAATCTACTAATTATTAGGTTGAACATATTATTAAAACCCCAAAACATAGTAACGAAAAAAATTGATAGTTTTGTCTTTTTCTTGCTGGATTTCTTCAAGAATTTAATGAATATTTTTTGATAAATACTACGATTTTTCTATGACGGTGTTAGTGGAAAGTTTCTTCTTCATCCAGACAGATAAAAAATTGGTAGATGTGTTCAAAAGGTGGTTCATTAACCACCATGCCTTCTTGGAATTGTTCGTATTATGTTGCCCATGCACATGCATCGTGCGAAAGTTGCCAAATAAAAATGGTATTGAGAACTTGGTTGAGTACCATGTATGATACTTGTTATCTGTGTGGTTGACTAGCCCTTATTTTGATCCTTCCTTGTTTATGCTAAAAAACTGAAGTATCCAGAATTGCCGTGTATTAGCATACAACTTGCAAATATGATAATATCTGTGAGTTCGTGCTTATTGGCAACATTCCTCATTTTACAACTTTTCAATAAAACGGTTGCATGTTTTTGATCAATTGATATTGCTTGGAATGTCTGACATACCTTTCCAGTGTTAATTTTCAATATTATGATGCTTATTATTTTTAAAAATGGGAATGAGTCTGGCTACTTGTTCACATTCATGCTCCTCCAGTTGGTGTTTCTTTTTGTCTTTTTGTGATGTGAAGTGCAACTATTATTTCAAACTGATCCATAGATTTATCTCCGTTATATCGTTCCCAGTATGGAAAAAGTCTATTCCTGAGACAAATATCTTGACTGAGTTGACCATTAATTTTTAAATGTTGAACATTTGTTCTTCAACTTTGGTTGATTTCAACAACGTCGCGAAAGTTCAAACTGGGAAATTTGTGTTGATTTATCTACCTACATTTGTTTATATAAAAGTTAAGAAACAAATATTGATATTGTTGAGTTAATTGTTAACCGAAAGTTTCAACTTAACGCAACAAAAGAGCTGCACAAATCACGTACATGCGGATGCATACACAGAAATTAACTCTAATTAAATTTTATAGTAGCTGTAGTTGACAGGAGATATATTTTAGGCAATGTTATAGACACCTATTTTAGTTCTCACTGTAGATAAAAGGTGTGTCACAATTCAAAATTATAAAAAATTTTTATGTCATCTATTCTATTCCGCAAAGTTTCAGAAGCGAATCATTTTTTAAACGTTACAAAATCTGTTTTTAATTTGGTCACAAATCTCATTACTCTATGTTTCTATTTTTGTTTATTAGACATATTTATCAACAAATAATGATTGAAATATCAAACGCTAAATGTCATTTTATCAATTTTAAAGACAAGTTTAACAACATTCATGGAATCAATTCGTCAATAAAAAAATTTTAATTTAATACTAACAAAACTATCTCCATTGGACGCACTCGGTGCCCAACATTTGCACTGCTGTCCTTCCACACAAACTGATTCCTCAACCAACGCAGTGATATTTGCAACAGACAGACAGCTATACCCCTCTGATTACTAAAGCATGTTATCATTATTTTTAAAAACGTTTTATTTTGTCTCACTGCATAGAAGTCTCCATCACAAATGTGACAGAATTATTCCAATCCTTATATACCTTGCCTTTCTTTGGAGTTTGATACCGCGCCTGGCTGTCGGCGCGAGGTGTTATGAATGCGACATAACCCTCTTTGACTGTGCGATCGACGCGGCCAATGTTGATGAAGATTGCGACTCAGGCTGCTACACGACGAGAAGTTATTTCAATTTCTTTGATGAATTTTTAGGTGCCTAATATGGGGTGTGTACTTTGAAATCCATATCCCATCAACACGTGTCATGTAAGTTTCAAGTCGAGCCGTGTTTTTAGTTTTGGGTGATTTAGATGAAATAAAGATTATTTTTTATTTAAAAATACTTTTCACAATTTTTATATATTATTTTATTTTTTTATAAAAAGAATGTAAGACATTTTTACATTTATTAGAAAATATTTGTTTTTGATTGAATAATGAGTTGATGTTTAAAGTTGAAACATTTACATAAGCTGCGAGTTTTTACTGATAAAGCTAATTAACGTGAATGAGATTGACACGAAAGAGTCCGTCACATTTAATTACATTAATTGGCTTCCGTTTAGCCTCAAGAGTAACATAGTTTCCACTATTTCTCATCATCATTTCCAATTTAGACAATAAAATACTATCAAACTTTCTGTTACGAAAAATGTAATTTAATAAGACTGTTACCGTCTGTTAACGGGTTGTAATTAATGATAAGAAGATGAAATAAACCATCTGTCAACAAATTGTAGATTATTTTATATGTATTCAATCCCATCGAATCAATGGCGGACCTAGACAAAATATAAATTTTAAAAATTTTAAAATTTGATGGAAGGTCAAGAAAATAAGCAATGTTTGCTAGTGTGGCCAAAATTATACATAAATACGGCGTTTTTCTCTCTAAAAAATGACTTTTCCTGACTTTAAAAAAGCACTGGTCACGATGGGGTGGACCACGGCTTCTCCACGGTCCCCACCTTACATCCGCCACTGACTTGAATGGCTGACTCGGCGACCACCACCACCAAACACCACAGACCACGACAACGTCCTAATAAAGAAAGGATGCGACACGCAACTAACGGCCGCCCACGATCGATCCTGCTGGGGCTGGGAGACGCACTACACTTGTATCTGCAAGAACGATCTCTGCAATGGTTATTTCATGATTTTTTTTATCTAAAATTTTCAGTTATAACTTATAAATTATAATCAATTATTTTATTGTAATTCTCAGTTATATTATATCATTTTGATTTAATATTCTACAAATAAATTTAATTATAAAAGTTTATCACTTATTCATGACTTCAACGAAAAATGCACCTGAATTTAAAATTTTTTTTTTTTGCTTCATCCACATCTACATACCAATTACAAAAATTGTATTGAAATTTAATTTTGAATTTTTTGAGCAAGATAATTAAACAATAATCGTATGTAGGAGAATAATTTTCAAAATAAATTTTATTTTTTATTAACTTTTTCCACTTATTTTTATTTCTTACAACTCTCTTTCTAATACTATCTAGAGCAACAACTCCCAGTATTATCTAGAGCAACAACAAACACACAGTTTATGTAAATACGAGGAATTAACACGTCAAACTCATCGCACATGATTGGCGGTGATCTCTTTACATTCAGACCCGGTTTCTGCAAAAACATCTCCAGGCAATTCATTCAACGAACTTTAGTGATAAAAATCATAAAATAATTCTTTGTTTCAGACGATTTTGGGAGTGATACGGACTACCTCTACATGTCAAACGAGCAACACGTCCACTGTGGAAGAATTGTCAACATTTTGCTGCCAACTGCTGGAGTTGTTGTTCTGTTTTTGTTGTTGAGATTCCAATGAAGTGTTGGTTCTGGTTGTTAGGTTGCGAATACAAACCATTTTAATGTTCAGAGAGGTGCTCTCTTTAGGTTTTCTAAAAAATTTAGTTTATCATTTTTGAAATAAAATTTTTATTTTTCATTTTATTTTGCATCAATATCAGACTAAACTATAATACAACTGGGTTTAATGATATTAATTATTATGTTGAAATCCGCAAGTAATCAAATAATGTTGTTTCGATTTTAACAAAACGCGTCAGAAAAGTAATTAAACAATATCTGTTTACAAAACAACCAAAATGCAAAATATCTATTAAAATTTTGAAACATCAAATTGAAGTCACACTAAACCTTTCATAAACCAAAAATGAAGTTAACTTTTTTTACGTATTATATAGTTGTTAGAGCATCTTCCCAATTCGAACGAAATGAGCGGAAATTAATCAGTGGTCTTGAAAGACGTTTTTACATTTAAATGAAAAAATAAAAAATTATTATAAAATAAGGCAACCATCATAAACTCTGGAATGTTACAACTTTCCATGCATGTTTTGATGAGAACAAAAACTCAAACTTCTGTTGAATGCTGTTTATAATTTGTTTATACGAGGTAGGGTAAATATACTTAAAAGTTAAAATTAGTTGCTATTAATTAAAAGTTAAAAGTATTTCCAATTCTTTATATAGAATAAAATTAAATAAAAAAATTTCAAGTTTGCGAACACAGAAACTTGAAAATTTTTAGTTACTATGATAAAACTTTGCAGCAGATATTTCACGTAATGTCATTTTCATGGCCATCAAGTTACCTACTATCACTTTCCATCCTGACTGCAACTCTCCTAACGACAGAGAACGGTGCCGATAGATTGGTGTCGGTGAGGAGGAAGGGCATAAGGGTGAGGTGGCCCGGCCCGGTGACCTGCTTCCGGTGCGAAACATACTATACGGGATACTGCAGGGAGTCTCCGAGCAGGTGGTGGCCGTGCACAGGAAATTATTGCTATGTACTCATACTGGGTTCGTTTGTGTTTTGTTGTGCGGTTTGTCGTTTATCATGAAATTTTTTTAAATTATTTTCTGTTTTAAAGTGACTTTGAAGAGTGTTTTAGAATATTTTTCACTGTTAAACTAGGTACAAGTTTATCTGTCAGATTAATAAAGTTTGATTGGGTGCTATAAGATTTTAAGATTTTATAGTATTTAGTATTTACAAGCATTAAATTACACTAAAATTAACCATTTAAATAGTATTTAGTATATAATTCAACGTCAAAAAATTTTATTCAGACAACTCCCTCAGTAGGTACTGCCACGCAAAAAAAGAAGTTGAAGAGGAATGCAAGCCGAACACGAAGCTGGTCATCAAGCCCGGAAAGAAATTCGCTGCCTGCTGGTGCAACACGAGCTACTGCAACGGTTGTCTGTAATGTTTTCAAGATAATTATTATATGATAAATATATGAATTAAAGGGTAACTAGAGTTTTCGCCCGGGGCATTTTTTTCCGAACGATGATTCGCCGGAACGATGGAAGACTCGCCCTTACATTTTCGCCCGAAAATGAAAAATAATTTTTTGGTTGATTCGCTCGATCATTGGAAAATTAGCCCGAAGACACTTTTGCCCATTTATTGACAATACACACACACACACACACACACACACACACACACACACACACACACACACACACACAAACACACAATGCAACGTTTTATAACAATCTGTCATTTTTAGTTTCAGCTTTTGGGGTGTTAATCAGCCATTAGTTCAAAGTAATTAAAGTATTAATTGTAACATCGCTTAGATGGGCCCAGCGTACCAAAAAATTTTGCTTTAGTTTGAAATCATTTTGTTATTTATGTATTTAAGATACATTATAAAAGTTAATAAATAAAAATATGATATTCAATTATGGTATAAAAATTATATATATATATATTTTTCATTATAAATAGTTAATTCATATAAAGTTGATAAATTTTTTTATTTATTGTCTGTGTAAATGTATGGGATATCATTTATTAATTGTTATTTTGAAATATAATTATAATATATATATATATATATATATATATATATATATAGAGAGAGAGAGAGAGAGAGAGAGAGAGAGAAGACTCACGATGCACGTACAAACTGGCGCTATAAAGAATCACATGAAAGAGAAACACAAAACTTAAATTACTAGACAAATCTTGGACCACAATGTTGAAATCTTACATTACAATAACAGCCATTATAATTTATGACTAGCCGAATCATTACTCATTGAACAAAGACATCCGATAAGAAATATTCTACAACGGGCAATTGGAATTCTTCCTACAAATAAGTTTAGAAACAGACGAAATCATCGATAATGAAAACACGTAAAAATGTTATATTAAACAAAGTTGACGATTTTAAAACTAATTAAATGAGCCTTAAGTATTCACTTTCAATTAAACAAACAAGAAATCAACAAAGAAGAGTAGAGACGTAGTATATATATTTGAGCATCTGGCTACATACACAACGTATCAATTCGAACACCGAAGATGGTATAGGAATACCGAAAAAAGCTTTTTTTGTTCTACCATGCATAAAATAAAGAAAAATTTTGGTTTTAAACTCAAGAAACTTGAAAATGAAACTTGAAAATATTCATGCCGAAGTTCCATGAGTTGAAATAATGTGAAAAGAAATTTTCAAATTTCTTCCTGTGAATGTTGGGTCAACAGTTATTTGCTTAGTATAATTCTGTTAAGCTGGCTCAGTGTTAATATCGTTTTTAATGGCCTTTACCATCTTTCTCTTGGTTCCAGAAGTCACTGTTCTGTTAAAAAAGGCTAAAGCAACTATTTAGAGAGACAAATACCACTAGTGATGGGAGAACTTGTGTGATGCAGTTTTTGATTTTACTGGATTTATTGAGAGTAGCCAAGCAGTGATTTCAGCAATATTGCATGATGCATAGACCTAGGTGCCATGAATCGGATGACTCTTGACTACTAGGTCCAAGAATATTCTCTAATCATCCGTTGGCTGACTCTCTGAAGATATCTTTTTGCAAAAACAATGACACTGTCTCCATTATGCAGCATTGCTGATGTCAGCAAAATGTTATTTTTATATAATAATAATTATGTGATTTAGTTATGTGACTAGTGTTCAGCCGGTTACAAAATACTGCTTGTAGTACATATGCCTACTACGTATTCTATATGTAAACGTCTTAAAAGCTGATATACAATCCAAACTTCAGTGCTGTTGAGCTACTAGTAAATATTGATAAATATTGATATTTTCTCTAAATTTTTTCTTCATGCGGACAAACGAAATTAGGAATTAAGAAGGTGATATTTCAAAACATAAATAATAAGCTCCACCCTAATGTACATAAGTCATAAATTTTTGAAAAGATAGGTCATTAATTTTATTGCCACAAATATAATTTTATCTAATAAATGCACTATTTACAATATAACTAAATTCCAACAAATTTCAAAAAGTCGGTTAAAAACGATTCGGGCCTAAACTTTATTGGGCGAATCTTGCTTCGTTCGGGCAAAAAGTTTATTGGGCAAATGCTTCTGTAACCAAATTAAGGTCTAAGAGTTAGTTTTCTAATTTTTTTATTTTTTATTAATAATTACAATAAATAAACATGCTTTGAGAAATAAGCTTGCCCAGTTATTAAACGTTCATGAACGTAACAAAATAAATTCAATTCTTTATTTATGAACTATTTATTGATTCACCACCAAGGTTTTCCAACATGGGAGCCATACCCAAATCAGAATGTGTACAGCAAAAGTTGTGATGCAGTGGTTTGCGAGTTGACGTTGTTTGCATTGCTCTTCATCATGAACCCTTCGATTCATTGACCTACATTTTTTAGCAACCCAAAAAAGCTTTGCAAGTACACAGCAACTGCCTTTTTTTCTTGATTTGATTTTCAATCATCAACTTTTTTTTGCAAACTTGCCATTTGTTTAGAGAAGGATTATTTGCTATTTTTGCATCATAATGGTTTACTATGTTTACTTAGTCAGCGTTTTTTCATTTTAACATATGAAATCGATTAAGCTTTGTGGCGTGTTGACGGCAATTCAGACAAATCAAATGCAATTTGACAAAGTGTATTCCAAATTTTTTTTAGCTCACAGCAGCAAGAGCTTGACAAGAATCGTAACGGGAAGACCTTCTTGTATCATCTGCTCTTTTCAAAGCAACTTCACCTTTCGTCAAATTACTTGTCAATCAAGTTCATCAGGTATACAACATTGGAAGTTGATCCAACAATTTTATTTTCACCTCTACTACTGCAGCCTCACGTTTCAAGATTTACCTCATGTTTTGAAAGCCTTTTTATAGCATGCTTTCTAACCGTTAAAACCATTGGTAAACTGCTGCGTTTTGGGAAAGAAAAACAAGTGACAGATGTAACAAAATAGAGAAACCGTAGATTTAAAGTACTTCAGCTAATTCCGTGTTTTCATTTCTTTATTTGGTAATATGCGGTAAAACATATTCTTGGAACAACACCGTTGGTGATTACTATACATTTGAGCAGATTATAAAAGTCAATATCATTAGCAGATTCAACTGATGGATGCGCTGAGAATGTTGTCGTGGTTCATTTGTAACCGTCTATGCGGCAGGATTATCACTGGCGCTAAAGCAAGATTGTTTATAACCTGTAACCTCTGACTACAGAAGAAAGTTATCCTCAGTAGTCTGTGCAAAAACGTGATCATCTCTTTTGGATTGACAACCCTGGGTCTGAGTGGAAAAAACCACAGTGTCAAGATAGTATTTGTCAGCATTAAAAAACTATGAAATTGACGACGTGATAATGTCAACCTGAGATGACGATGGACGGCATACTTGATGGTATGAAAGCTTTGCCAGTGCACCAGTGCACAGTTGGAAACTGTTATTATCGGCAAAGGATTATTATTATTGAAAAAATAACTTAGTTTCTAGCATTCACCAACTATATTTTTAACTTCAATTTATTTATTAACAAATGCCCTACTAACGTTTACAGCTAGCGTTTCTGCTTTCCATTTAACCTTTAAATGGAAAAGTAATGAATAGCGTCTGTTTACAAACGTTAACGGGTATCCATAGAACTTGATACGACTAAAATTATCGCGAACGCAAACTCTGTGAAAAGTTGAAATTTTTTTGAAAAGTTGTATTCTAATTATGAGTTAATCGACAACGCTTTGATCGACGCCGTTTTGTCGTCGCGGATTTGAATGTCTCGCAATTTTCGGGTCAAAACCGCCCACAAGAGTCGTTCGCGTTAAAAGATTCGATAAAAATTATGTAAAAAATTTAATAGTCCGTGAGTGGAGGCCCTTGCATTAATCCGGCACTGGTCACTGCATATCATCATCTACGTCATCACCATCATCATCGTCGTCGTCGTCATCATCATCAGTTGTCCGCATTATTATCATCATCATTGAAGCATCGTCATCCTTATCATCATATATTGACATCATCAACATCATCATCAATAAGAATATCAACTTCATAAACGTTCAAAAATTGAAAATTTTAACTATAAAAGAAATTAAATAGAAAAGCAATTAATAAATGAAATATCTTATATATACAAACATCAATACAAAACTGTCACAAGGCCAAAAATGAAAATGTTAAATACATAAGACGATAATAGCAAAGATGGTTGAAAGAATGATGAAAAATATTTTAAACTTATATGGATTTTATCTTCTTCAAATCCTGAGTGTGGTGGTATGTGTGTGTATGGTGTATGGTTGCATGTGTGTAGATGTGTTTGTGTAGATATGTGTGTGTTTGTATGTGACTGTGAAGTATGATTGTGTGTGTGTGTGTGTGTGTGTGCTTTTGTCTGGTTAAGTGTGTGCAGATGTGTGTGTATGTAGATATGTGTGTGTATATGCTTGTGTGGTTGTGTTGATGTGAATGTGTGTGTTTGAATGTCTGTGTATGTGTGTGTGTGTATGTGTGTGTGTGTGTGTGTGTATGTGTGCGTGGTTGTGTGTGCGTGGTTGTGTGTGTGTGTGTGGGTGGTTGTGTGAATGAAGACGTGTGGTTGTTTAAATGTAAAAAAAAGATAAAAAGTTCTAAAAATTTTGAACCCCAGAGGTTGAATTCTCCACAAAACTCGACGTACAGACGCATTGTGCCGCATCATTTACTGTGATAGTCTTTGAGTTTCGAATAGACAGTATTCGAACCAGATGATCGGGTAATTGCAGGAGACATGGCAGGCACTTCTATAAACATCAAAATCATAATGTCAACCATAATGTCATCATCAAATCATAATCAAATAAGTAACCAGTCACAACATTATAAAAATATTTCATCGCTATGATGGTAACATCGTTACCAAAATCAACATCCCATCACTTATGATCAAAATTGTATGAGTTTATTTTAATATATGTGTGTGAACGAGTTTGTTTGTTTGTTAAATATCCAGAAAAAAAATAATTTTTTTGTTACCCACTAATATTATTATCAATAAATTTTTTTTAGATCCGATTCTAAACATCGGATTAATTTTATATTATTTTACCTTTAACCATTAACCTTTATTAGTGATTTTTATGTAAGTTTTTGTGTGCCATTTTGTGTTTGTGTGTATGTGAGTGTGTTTACGAGTGCATTTTTTTGTTACCCACTGTTATTATTATCATCACCGAATTTTTTTGTAGATCCGGTTCTAAACATCGGATTTTATAATTATTCATGCTTTTTTAAACATTTTTAGCTACGGAATGATTATAGCAAATTGAATGCTGGCTCAATGCTTAAAGTGCATTTGTATGTGTTTATTTTAATATATGAGTGTGAACATGTTTGTCTGTGAATGAAAAACTCACACGTCAAGTTTCATTATTTTTTAACTACAAATAGATCCACTGAAGACGCAACAACGGTTAAACTAATAAAAAAAGTGACTTATTTTTCTAAACATATTTTTAAATTTTTATATTTACGTAATGAAAAATTTATAAAATAAAAAGTAGACTCATGCCAGCATATACATGCATATACACATAATTTAATAATTAAATAGAAAAACTGTCATCGAATAATTTTTATAAAAGATGATCAATCGTTCAATGAATGGCCATCAGTTGGTTAAAGATCGTCCTTCATCATCTGTTCAATTATCTTCTTCCTCTCCTCCTGCCTTCTTATCTCCTTCTCCATTTCAAAAACGCTCTTACAATTTTGGAAAACTTTTCTTGATGTCGACGTTGATGATGACGTAAATCGCAGGTCATTATTGTTGTTGCTCATATCAAAATAATTATTTGGATCCGAGTCACTGGCCTGGAAAGTTTCGATGTTGTCTTTGTTGCTTCTCATCGCGTTGCTCAGGCTTCTAATGTTTTTCAGCACCAAGTTTTCAAACGACTCAAAATCATCGAGAGGGTCAGGTAGCACTACTTGGAACATCAAGGTAATTTTCATAGGACAGGATGGTAGGCCAACTTCGTCCAAACTGGCAAGAGCTTGCTCCTGCTTACTGTACTGTACCAAACACAAACCTTTTTTGTTGCCCGAGAAGAATAACTCTTTTACAACGCCGTATCTTGAAAATATATTTCCTAAAACATTTTCATCGTAGTCGTAGCTTTGTGAGGGCATCCATTTGATCTTAACATTATACCCTCCGTTATTCTCGTCCTCTCGCATTTTACTTTCTTTTAATTGTTTTCGTTTCAGTCGTTTCCTCTCTTCTTCTGCTTCTCGTTCCATCTCAGCTTTTAGTTCTGCACGTTTTCGTAGGGCTTCTTGCTGTTTGAAGACATCCTCCTCCAACCTCTGTCTTTTTGCTCTTGCCTCATTAGCTATCAACTTTTCTGCAAATCTTTTTCTATTTACGTCTATCTCTTTTTTTTTCTTATCGACTTGTTCACGGGCCCTAATGACGTTATCGTATTCATTTTTTTTAATTGGATCTAAAAGAAATTCGTAAACTTTCTGCAACAATTGAAATTGTTCAACTGCTTTTGGATTGTTGGGATTCTTATCCGGGTGAAGTTTGAGGGCCTGTTTTTTGTAAGCCTTTTTTACTAGGTCCTCACTAGACAACTGAGGAACGTCCAACAGTTCATACAAGTCATACTTCTTCAGGTCGATAGAATTTGATTTCGACATTTTCGTTGAATTGAATCGATAGAACGATGATAAATTTTGGACAGTAATGAAACTTATCCCAGTGTAGTCTTTGTTATATAACGCATACAACAAAGTCACTCACCAAAGAATATATAACTATATTCAGAATAGATAAGAATATATATTTGTATATTAAGAATAGATAAGAATATATATATTTATATATATATATATATATCTCTTTATAACATATATATATATTTCAAATATGTTGGTAATAGACCATAATTTTTAAAATATTCTATAAGTTATGCATTAATATGTTTGTAGTTTTTTTTTCGATTTTCCCACTAAAGTTTTTTGGCGAACGTTTAGTCAAAATCACGTTTAGCATGAAGGAAAAAATTAGAAAACATAATGATAGCGCAAACGTATTCAAAGAACACATCAGATTGACAATAAAATACCGACGTAACAAAGAATACAAACGTTTAAAATTTTATTGCCAACAAACCATTGAAGTAGAAAGAGGTAGTTACTTTAAAAAAAAGCCACGTCAAAGAAACCCAGTTCGAGAAAACGTTTAGGAGTTTATTGAATAAAAAAAATAAATAAATGTATTTGCTGGACAGTGTTATTTTGTTTATTAATTAATCAATTGATTAATAAGTCAATTATGATCAATTAGTCAGTCAGTCAGTCAGTCAGTCAGTCAGTCAGTCAGTCAGTCAGTCAGTCAGTCAGTCAGTCAGTCAGTCAGTCAGTCAGTCAGTCAGTCAGTCAGTCAGTCAGTCAGTCAGTCAGTCAGTCAGTCAGTCAGTCAGTCAGTCAGTCAGTCAGTCAGTCAGTCAGTCAGTCAGTCAGTCAGTCAGTCAGTCAGTCAGTCAGTCAGTCAGTCAGTCAGTCAGTCTATCAATCAACCTACCAATCAATCATTCATTCATTCAAATTGCTTTAAAAAAATACCCAACTTAAAGGATCATATTTTTTTTATTTTTACATAAACTTTGTCCAATTAATTTTATGATTTTTAGATGCAATCTGTGAAGGCAAATTTATATTAACTTGTTACCAGCATTGTATTATTATTCGCATTTTATGTCCTTATTTTATTAACATAAAGTTTTAAAATTTTTTTGTATTTATTTATTTTATATTAACTTATTTTCATTCATATTTTGTTCTAAATTGTTATATAACCTATCTTTTTTTGGATTGTAATTATTTTTGTCCCTTCTGAGTATTATAGTTAGCAAAAGATGCATCAATTCATGCTTAAATAAACTTTTCAAAACAATTTTTTAGAAGAGTTGACGTTTAGCGAAATGGCGGCACGTTTCCTCTTTGTCTGATTTTTTTGTTTTACTGAAACTTGGCACGAGAACTCTAACTCTCTCTTTTTTATACTTGCGACTAAATACATTTTAAAAGTAGTTTAAAAAAATAAAATCTTAAAAAATCGACTCAATCATTAAACATAATTAAACGAAGTAAACCCAAGAGTTGTCAGCATTAAAAGATTTATCCAGATAAAAAATGAGTATTGGTTAAAAATTCATGTCATATAAATTAATTCGTTTATTAAACCATTGGTAAAACGAAGGATGAACTTATGATAATAAGAAACTAATCCCTCTTCAAAAGGTTCTTTATCAAGTAATCCAATAAATTTTATGATTTGTAAGAAACAATTTGTGAACGAAAATTTTTATTCGTTTTGTTATCGTTATTCTGACCAAAAACACTTAAAACGTAATTTTCTTTTCAAAAATAAAAAAAAAACAAAAAAATTTACTCGATCATTAAACACAATTAAATGAAACAAACCCAAGTAATGTCAATTATAAAAAAATTTATCCAAATAAAAAGATGAGTATTTTTAATAAGTAACAATGTATGAAAATGTCAACTAAATAAAATGTAATTTAAATTTAGGCATTGATGGCGGGATTTCAGCTATGACATTTTTTCACTTCACGGAGAGAGTTTCTGTATTTTAGCAGGCTGCATGTCGTTTTCCGTGGATTTGTTATGATTGTGACTTCGTTTTTGTCCTTTGGATCGGTGGTTGTCATCATTATTTATCTGTGTTAAATTTTCTGGATTTTGCTGATTTCTTTGTAAGCTCGTCTCGTTTGGTTTTGCAATGCGTTTTATATTGAGGTCGTATCTTTTAGTGTCGATAAGTTCGTACAGTTGTTCTTTGCTGACTGGATGTGAGATGGACTCGCAAACAGCTTTCACTGTTTCGTAATTGTTGGGAAATGACTTGTCAGTTCTTTGCCTTATGAACACCCATCCATTTTCCCATTTGCATTCAATAATCTTTTGATCGAGATTTCTCATAGCTTTTGTCATCTTAGAAGAAAGAATTGCAAAAGGCCGATTCAGTCCGCTGGCATAGAGATCTCCAATAAAATTGGGAAGCATACCTTCTTTTATTTCTGTTCTCAGAGAAAGTTTAAAATCAACTGAATTAACTTGAGGTGGTTTCCATCTCAAGATCTCTTTGCATTGGCCCATTTTGTAGCCCATATCAACTGGCTGGAAAATGAGTCCATCTACCTCGTGGCACACCTTTGTTGCAAAACTTCCATCAAGTAAGCTTTTAGAATGAGTTATACTCCAAAATGGTTTAGCTCTGACGCTAAATGGTTCTGTGGATTTATTAACTTTGCATTCATTTCTTGGTTCAATGATATCCTTCATTATGCACATCAGTCTCTTGTCGAAGTTCCAACGGCCCACATTGTTTCCATCTATTCGAATAATATCGTGAATGAGATATCTTGGTATTGTCTTATCACAAATGTGATCAAGAACCATTTCCCCGTCTAATAAAGTGTCAATCAGATTGGCTTTTGAATCTTTTCTTTTTTTGAATGTTAATTTTTGTACTACTTGAAAGACAGTATTATCTCTATTTACCATAAATATGTTGTCTTTGTTTTCGACGAGCATCATGTACCTGACACCATCAGCTTTCCAACTAACTTTATAGGGCCTCTCCGTAAGGAATGATATATTTTTTTGGTTCATGCTGACTGGATGCGTCCCAGGAAAAATCCGGCTTTGCGTCTTACACATAACTTTGATTTTTTCTTGGACTCTTGAAATTTCTTTGTCATCCTTGACTGTAATTACACCCGCAACTTTACCATCCATAAATAAGTTTTCTCCTTTGCATATTTTGATTTTACTGTAACTGTTGCCCAAAACTACATTTCCATCATCATCTCTAGCAACATAATCTGAATCAGTGTACCAGGTAGGTAGTTGGGGTGCTTTTTGTGCGGAACTGCTTTGACCGAATCTTTTGCAGATTTCGTCCAGGTAGTCCTGTTTATATATGCCAGGTGGTCGGGCATCATTAAACAGGTTTAGTGCCATCTCCAGACTCAAGTTATCCACTTCAACCAAATACGAAGCAACGAGAAAACCAGACCTATTGTAACCATGTGTACAATGGACTCCGATAATTTTAGTTGGGTTTTGTTCAATAAATTCTTTACAAACGGCATAAAATTTTGATGTTATTTCCTCTGTCGGCGCTTCGCTAAATCCCTCGCAGCTTAGTTTCAAATATTCACAATCGTAGATGTCTTTAACATGGTTGACGTTGTAGAAATTTGTTGAGTTTGTCAAGTCGATGATCAAGCCCATTGTTAGTTTCATATTTGCAACAGATTCAAAAACCATTTTTAAATTGAATCTGTATTCATTAGGCAATTCACGGTTATATTTTTCATCCAGCGGTGTTTTAAACACCATGAATTTATCGGATATTAGCGTACTTCGTCGGGGACAGTGCAACCACTTTGGAGGAACTTTTATTTCCTGCTGCTGATTATGATGCTGCTGTTGTTGTAGTTGCATCTTATTTTCTTGGTTTTCCATGGTGCACAAGAACAATTGAATCACTGGTCAAATAATGTGTAATTTTTTAACAGATTATCACACAAAACTTTCCGATTTGGATTGTCTTTCTATTTTTTATTTTCAAAGCGCGTTTTAGATGTTTGATTTGAATTGATCAATCAAATTAGCTTATCCAGCAAAATTTGTAGTAGTTAAAACTTTTGAAGATTTCAAAATGTATTAAAATTTTCTATACTCGAACGAAAGCTAAGGCGGTTAGTGATTTGCAAAAGATAACTCATCCACATAGATATATATAGTGCCTTTACCAATGGAATCAATTAAGCTTAACTTCATGGTGTAACAAACCTTTGTTAAACTACCTCCAATAACTTTTAATTCCAATAAAGAAGCTGTTACTAGATTAACCTAGTTAAACTTACTTTGACCCAATAAAACTTACTTTAACCACCTAATTAAATATAATTAAAGTTACTTTTAAAATTAAAAGTTACTTGAATTATATATAATTAAAGTTAATTATATTTAATTAGGTGGTGTTGTATTGGTGTACACACACTCACACACGCACACACAAACACAGTCCACATTAATGAATGCAATATTGATTGACGAGCGCAATTGATATGATAATTGCAATAAAGCAGATGTCACGTAGCTTGATTTATCTTAAAGTTACTTTGACATGTACAAAAACATTCCGTGAAGCGTGAAGTGTCAGCGTAAGATCATAAAATTATTTTAATGATTGTAACTCACACAACACACACACAAACACACACATTAAATATACAAAGTTTGATGAATTCACAGACATTCCTAAAAAGAAAACACAAAAAAAGTCTACATATTAAGATAATTCGTAATTCACTTAATTTACATAATTCGTAACAATGTGCCTATAATAATGTTATGAAAAATAAAAATAACTTTTGATAACTTTGAAGTTACCGGTCATATAGTTAACAATGATTATGTAACAATCTTTTTGATGGTGACTTTGATAATAACAAAATGTTGGATTCTTTTTAATCTAATCATTTAAGGATCTGATAATGTTGAATCGATCAGATTATAGTTATAATCTTGGATGACACTTTGCTGCTAATGTTTCATAATTTACTTTGTTATCTCTATTCTATTGGTATTTCGGGATGATTTTATAATTGCACCTCTCTGGTTATTAATTATAACAACTTATAATTTTTATTGATTAAATTATCACTACTAATTATTATTATCATTATTGTTGTTGTTGTTAATTATTTTTATTACTATTATATTTTTAATCATATTCAGTTATAATAAAATTGCATATCAAAATTTTTGTAGTGTACTCGTTATGTTCACCATTAGTTCAATGTACTCGAAATCTTATTATTGAAAGTTCAAAACAATCCGAAATCGTATTTCTTCCTCTTTGGTAGCATTCATTATGACTTTTATTTTAGAGTTGATTAATCAGTTTTCACGTTGACTTTTAATGTTTAATGACTAATTCTAGTTTTAGCTGGAACAATACAAACAGAAAAATAAATTGAAGTATGCAAATTATTCGCTGATGATTTTGATAATAAGTGCCAACTATCATCTTATCGTTCTTACCTGTGAAGTATTAATTTTTCAATAATAGATTTCTGTGAATTTATAACTGATTTAATTGTTTTTATTTGAATTTTCAAAAATAGAAATTTTATACAAAATCACTCATAGACTGCAACAAATGATTAATGAAATTTTAATTTTAATGATTAAGATTTATTGAAGATCTGATGCCATATTGTAAAGGTTAAGGTGCTTGGCATTGCTGTTGAAGTGACCTAGTTCGAATGAAAAATATTTCCGCCTTTTCCATGCAACGTGCGTGATGCCGTGATTCACGTGTATTTACAAACCCATTGTTTGTGTCTTTGAGAAATCTTGGAGAGAAAATTGATAAAACCTATTTACGTTTCATTGCACTGTAGATTTTTAAAACGCCTTGAGTTATCTTCAGAGGCGCTAATTGTGCTTCGGTTTGTTAAAAAAATGATGTTTCAAGCGTCAATACTGATGTAAGAGTTGACTTTTAAACCAATCGGTAATGAGTTCCAAGTCCTGACTGCTGCAACTGAAAGCTTTTTTGCACAAAAAAGAGTTACTTTGAACGGAGGATAGAAACTATTTCCGTGCTTTGCTGATTTCAGTCGATTCCGACCAGGAACATCCGACACCAAATTTAACATTTCCTTTAAATAAGTCAGTGCTCTTTCATCCAGACAGTTTCTTACCATAAGAGCTATTTCATATCGAATTCTGTCCTTGATTGACATCCAATAAAGTTTGTTTTTTTATTTAATCATAAATGTTGTCAAATTTAAAAACCCGAGCAATCATACTAGCTGCAGACCTCAGAACCAATTGCTAAGATGCCAATTGATAATTGTTGACCCCATACAAACAGTGGTCGATTCTTGTACAGATAAGACTGCACACCAGAAATTTGCTGACTCTTCTGTAAGTGGTTAGACCAATTTGAAGACTACTGCAACATCAACAGTCTTATGGTCGCTTAACAAGTCTTATGTTTAAACAATTTAATAAAAAAATTAGATATGTAAATCAAATTACAACATCATCAGTGTTTGTAATAATGTTAAAACAAAATAGGTTTGGGGAAAAAACTTATTTCGAATGAACATCATGGTGATAAATGTAACCATTTTAAAATATTTCTGAAACACAATTTTAACGTAGAAAGGAATGATGCAAAACTCAAATGAATGGACAACCGTTGCAAAAGTCGGTGTAGCAGAGGCATGAGTATGGCACTTTTGACAGTTCTTGATAATTTTCAAATCGTTTCAATGTTTAAAACATATAAATTCTATTTGAAGTATTGGGGAATAGGATAGATGGGAAATGAGATTAAAATGAAACAAAAAAAAGTGATTGAGGTTAAAATTAACGAATGCAAATTTTATGGAACATTTATTAGAGGGTTATTTGGGCTGAAAATTAAAATGGCCTAAAAATTCTGAACAAAAAAATGGTGAAAGATTTCAATTGCGTTTACCTCACTCCGAAGCAACCAACAACAAAAAAATCCCTCGAGAAACTATACAGAAATCTTTTTCTAACAGCTCACTAGGGCCCAACCTAATGGATGGTAAAATGGTGCCTCTCACGGGGGTGGAAAATTTTAGAAGGTGGCAAAAATTTTTCACGTTGACTTTATATCATTTATATTATTAAATTATAACCGTTATTATTGTGGATAATACTACATTCATTAGACGCTGTAGAGGTGTTTATACAATTTATCTATGTTCTCGTACACAGGAGCAAATGCACAATGTAAAAATAAGTCATTTTTATTGTCATTGAATTCTATTTATACTATTCATATTCAATTTTCAAATTTGTCTTTTTTTTATTTTTGTAAAATATAAAGCACCGCAAAGTTCAACAAAAACTGGATTCAATACTTTTAATATTTATTAACTAACTCTAGTTTTAGTTGGAACAATACAAACAGAAAAATGAAATGAAGTATGCAAATTATTCGCTGATGATTTTGATTATAAACTATCATCATATCGTCACTGTGTTCTAAATTATAGCAGGTCACCTGTGAATTATTCGTTTTTTTTATTAATGGGTTTTTGTGAATTTATAATTGATTTAATTGTTTTCATGTAAACTTTCATTATTATAAATCTTATACAAAATCACACATACAATGCATCGAGTGATTGCATGAACAACTCAAATATATTAATACATTAATGAAATTTTAATTTTAAAACTTAAGATTTATTGAGCTTCTGATGCCCTAGTGTAATGGTTAAGGTGCCTGGCATTGCTGTTGAAGTGACCTAGTTCGAATGCAAAAATATTTCAGCCTTTCACACGCAACGTGTGTGAAGCCGCGATTCACGTGTATTTACAAACCCATTGTTTGTGTCTCTGAGAAATATTGGGGAGAGAATTAATGAAACCTATTACGTTTCATTGCACTGTAGATTTTTAAAACGCCTTGAGTTATCTTCAGAGGCGCTAATTGTGCTTCGGTTTGTTAAAAAAATGATGTTTCAAGCGTCACGACTGAAGTCAGAGTTGACTTTTAAATCAACCGGTAATGAGTTCCAGGTCCTGGCTGCTGCAACTGAAAGCTTTCTTGCACAAAAATGAGTTACTTTGAACGGAGGATAGAAAAAATTTCCGTGCTTTGCTGATCCTAGTCGAATCCGACCAGGAACATTCGACACCAAATTTAACATTTCCTTTAAATAAGTCAGTGCTCTTCCATCCAGACAGTTTCTTACCATAAGAGCTATTTCATATCGAATTCTGTCCTTGACTGACATCCAATGAAGTTTGTTTTTTTATTTAATCATAAATGTTGTCAAACCTCGAAACCCGAGCAATCATACTAGCTGCAGACCTCAGAACCAATTGCTAGAATGCCAATTGATATTTGCAGACCCCATACAAACAGTAGTCAATTCTCGTACAAATAAGACTGCACACCAGAGATTTGCTGACTCTTTGTAAGTGGTTAAACCAGTTTGAAGACTACTGCAACATCAACAGTCTTATGGTCGCTTAACAAGTCTTTTGTTTAAACAATTTAATAAAAAAATTAGATATGAAAACCAAATTACAACATCATCAGTGTTTGTAATAATGTTGCAACAAAATAGGTTCGGGGAAAAACTTATTTCGAATGAACATCATGGTGATAAATTTAACCATTTTAAAATTTCTCTGAAACACAATTTTAACGTAGATTAAAATGGTGCAAAACTCAAATGATTAGCCAACCGTTGCAAAAGTCGGTGTAGCAGAGGCATGAGTATGGCACGTCTGACAGTCTTTCCTGATGATTGCACAGTGGAAAGTTGGAGAAAAAGGAACTGTCAGTCAAGCACCATCTATCTGCTCTGTATTCACCTGAAAATAAATTAAAAGCCTATGTTGTAAAACTATTGATTTAGTGCATATTACACGCTAATTCAAAACACTATCAGCTGATTGTTAACCAAGAAATCATCGTACTATATAAACTAATGAGTAATTTTGTTATCGTGTAGACAAATGAAAAATTGATGCAATTAATAGTTTGCATTAACAGATGAAAGACATGTAAGAACCGTTCTCAGTGAAGTACTTGGTCTTGATGCAGTAGGCCCCTTTGCACCTGCCGTTGGTTCCTCCCGGTACAATGCACTGGATGCTGGAGCTGGAGAAACATTCGTAACAGTCGAGCTGAATCGCGGCGCTGCTAACGTGCAGACTCTTCAAGATCAAAGCAAGAAAGATGATTTGAAATGTTAAAAATTTAAGGTCTATTACTGTGTAATATATATCAGTAGAGGTAAATAACTTTTTATGAATCATTTTCAAATAAATTGTTTTAAGCGACTGATGAATAGTTTTTTCGACTCGGAAAAATAAGTGGTAAAAACACTTTGAAGAAATATGACGAGAAGTAAATGAAATGGATGTTTTGCGAATGATGATGGCGTTCGTTGTTGAAATCACTCAAAACTCAGTTTCAACTTTTCACCTTTTTTTTGACCGCTGGACAATATTTTTATTGAAATCATACAAAAAAAGTTGCTGAAATTTATGTAAAAAGTAATTCCAATACATGCACGTTAACAAATGTTTCAGTGAAGACAGCTGATCATTTAAAGGAAAACAATGCACTTTCGTAGTTACTATTCTTTCATATATACATACATACATACTACATGCATACATACATACATACATTACAAACATTCATACATACACACTTACATACATACGTATATACATACATACATACATACATACATACATACATACATACATACATACATACATACATAAATACATACATACATACATACATACATACATGCATACATACAAACATACATGCACACATATACGTACTTATATACATATACTTATAAACATTTATAAATATATATATATATATATATATATATATATATATATATTCATCCAATTTTTAACCAATACACGCATTTGCATGTATATATATATATATGTATTTCGATGTATATATATATATAATAGAATATTGTAAAAATTATGGTCTATTACCAACATATATATATATATGTATATATATATATATATATATATATATATATATATATACTTATATAAATATTTAACAAATGTCAAAGACCAAAGTTAACTTCGAATGATCTCTTAAAACTTAAAAATTCTTACAAACGTGAATTGCCAGCCTGGTGTAATAAATAACTACTGTTTGGTTATTATTCATTTTCTATAGTGGTATTATAGGGGGGGTGGTATTTTTCTCGGGGAGGGGTATTTGTCCTGGAGTATTTTGCTCGGAGGGTATTTGTCCGGGTGGTAATTGTCCGGAGGATTTATATATATATATATATAATAATAATAATAATATAAACATTTATGAAGCGCCCATTCGCACAGCTGCTTCAGAGGCGCCCGGAGCTCGTGTTAAAAGATGAGACAATGTTAAGACAATGTTCTTCGTTGAGTCTTTTTGAAAAGACTCAACGAAGAACATTGTCTTAACTTAGGAGGTAACGCATTACAGACATACGGAGCAGCGTGACGAAAACCGCGGCCAGTCAGGCGGGATCCGGCAACGGGAATGTTTAAGATACCTGTTGAGCTGCTGCGGAGTGATCTAGTATGTTCATGTCTGGATATGAGGTCGTATAGATATGTTAGGGATTTTAATAAAAGGGTTTTGAAAGTAAGGACTGCAATTTTGAAGATGATTCGAGCGGAAATTGAAAGCCAATGAAGCATTGGAAAGAGAATGAAAGAACCAAAAAGAGGAGGTTTATTAAATATAAGTCTTGCAATTTTATTTTGGATAGTCTGTAGATTTCTTACAAATGCACGTGAGGCCCCATACAATAATATAAATATATATATATCCATATATTCAGAATAAGATTGTCCGTAAGATACCGACGTTACAATGAAAACAAGCGTTTAAAATATATAGAATACATATAAATATATTCTGAATAAATATATATATATATATAAATGTATATATATATATATTTTAAATATTATTGAAGCTAACCTTTTCTCGTTTTCAAAAACAATGCAACATTGCGGCGCATGTCAGTTTTAATAATACAACCATGACATCATGCACTTTGAGAAACAATGTCAATAAAATAATGTTACTTTAATAATTCTGTGCCCTAGAAAAAAAAATTAGAAAACATAATGATAGCGCAAACGTAAGCAAAGGACACATCAGATTGACAGTAAAATACCGACGTAACAAAGAATACAAGCGTTAAAATTTTATTGGCAACAAACCATTGATGAAGAAAGAGATAGTTACTTTAAAAAAAGCCACGTCATAGAAAGCAGGTTCGAGAAAATGTTGAATAAAAAAATAAATAAATGTATTTGCTGGACAGTATTTGTTTTTTTTATTAATTAATTGATTGATTAATTAGTTAATCAAGATTATCTCTAGATTAAGTTGAGTCCGTTAATTTACTCATGGAATTGTCATCGAAAATGAGCTAATTTACAAAAATTCAGCTAGATCGGAAGATAGTGAAACATACAAACAACCATATATATATATATATATATATATATATATATATATATATATATATATATATATATATATATATATATATATATATATATATATATATATATATATATATATATATATATATATATATATATATATATATATATATATATATATATATATATATATATATATATATATATATATATATATATATATATATATTTTAGATTGGAGAAAAGTGATAGTTCAGATACAAACATTAACAGAGATGCTTACAAGAACATATTAATTGACATTTTCACAGCAATTGTTGGTACAAAGTTTGATTTTGCTTTGATTGAAAAATTTTATAGATTAGGTAAGAAGGGGACTTTGTCTAGGCCACTATTATTGTCATTTAAAGATTGGATGACTAAGAATTTGATAATGGAGAATTTAAATAAATTAAATTTATTAGGAAATAACTATAAGGGCATAGGTATAGCTCATAATCTGACCAAAGATCAAAGGGCACAAGTAGAGAAACTGGTAGATGAGCCCAAGGAGAAAGAAAAGGTTGAATCGGGAGAATACATATACAGGGTAAGGGGTATTCCAGAAAAGATGCGCATTGTAAAATTGTTAGCAAAAAGAGTATAGTTGATTTAAAATTACTATATTCTAACGTGGATTGTATGGTAAATAAACTTAACGAAATAAAGGCTCTGGTAAATTTATATGATTATGATATTATGCTCTTTACTGAGACTAATCCAAAATATTTGTTGGAGGATATCTTGTTTTCAGAGTTTGTAATTGATGGATATAAGCTTTTGACTGTCAACTTTATGAAAAAAGGATACAGAGGAGTCTGTTGTTTTTCATTAGATTTTCTTCCTTCAAATTCATCTATGTCTATTTCTAAAAGATGCTGGTCTTCTCTTAATAAAGATATTTTTTTTCAATCTCTTACTGAACCTATTTTTGATACTACCTTATTTTCTGATGTTGATGATTTTGTCTGTGCTTTTAATATCTACATTACTTCTATTCTTGATAAGCTTATTCCTCTTAAATCTTTTACTTATAGGCTCTATTCTCGTAAGGCTCCTTGGTTTGATTATGCTTGTGTAGTAGCCAAGAAAAGTCTTAGAAGACTGGAGAAAGCCTATAGGTTAAATCCATCTAACTCTCTTTATTCTATCTATGAATCTGAATTGATTAATTATAAATATCTACTATTCTCTAAACACTCTACTTTTCTTAGAAATTCTATAACATCTGCTTCAACATCTAAAAATAGGTGGTCTGTTCTATCTAAACTTCTACATAAAAAATCTTCTCACTCATCTTTCTCTGCTCAACAGTTTCATGACTTTTTTGTAAATAAAATTACTTCTTTAAGAACATCTAATTCTAATTTTCCTTCTCATAACTTTACTAAACTTACTACTGAATCTTTCTCTGTATTTACTCCAATAAATCTTTTAGAACTAACTAAAATTATTAATTCTATGTCGTCTACAACCTGTTCTCTAGATCTACTTCCTTCTAATTTACTTAAAGAATTTTCTTCAATATTTTATCCAATCATTCTCAAATTAGTTAATTTATCTCTTTCCACCTCTAAATTTCCTACTTCTTATAAGAATTCTATTGTATTCCTATTCTAAAAACACT
>NW_008704261.1:1036010-1036846 GCF_000326865.2 Helobdella robusta | reverse complement strand
TTGCACAAAAATGAGTTACTTTGAACGGAGGATAGAAAAAATTTCCGTGCTTTGCTGATCCTAGTCGAATCCGACCAGGAACATTCGACACCAAATTTAACATTTCCTTTAAATAAGTCAGTGCTCTTCCATCCAGACAGTTTCTTACCATAAGAGCTATTTCATATCGAATTCTGTCCTTGACTGACATCCAATGAAGTTTGTTTTTTTATTTAATCATAAATGTTGTCAAACCTCGAAACCCGAGCAATCATACTAGCTGCAGACCTCAGAACCAATTGCTAGAATGCCAATTGATATTTGCAGACCCCATACAAACAGTAGTCAATTCTCGTACAAATAAGACTGCACACCAGAGATTTGCTGACTCTTTGTAAGTGGTTAAACCAGTTTGAAGACTACTGCAACATCAACAGTCTTATGGTCGCTTAACAAGTCTTTTGTTTAAACAATTTAATAAAAAAATTAGATATGAAAACCAAATTACAACATCATCAGTGTTTGTAATAATGTTGCAACAAAATAGGTTCGGGGAAAAACTTATTTCGAATGAACATCATGGTGATAAATTTAACCATTTTAAAATTTCTCTGAAACACAATTTTAACGTAGATTAAAATGGTGCAAAACTCAAATGATTAGCCAACCGTTGCAAAAGTCGGTGTAGCAGAGGCATGAGTATGGCACGTCTGACAGTCTTTCCTGATGATTGCACAGTGGAAAGTTGGAGAAAAAGGAACTGTCAGTCAAGCACCATCTATCTGCTCTGTATTCACCTGANAATAAATTAAAAGCCTATGTTGTAAAACTATTGATTTAGTGCATATTACACGCTA
>NW_008704261.1:1004802-1035960 GCF_000326865.2 Helobdella robusta | reverse complement strand
TTTTATCTTTGATTCTACTATGTCTCTCTCTTCTCAGATTAATTGTGTTGCTAGAAGCTCTTACTNTCATCTACGTAGAATAAAAAAACTTTTGCCTTTTCTTGATGATCCTACTCTTCTCCTTCTTGTTACTTCGTTAGTCTTATCTAGGATTGATTATTGTAACTCGCTCTACTATGGTCTTCCTGACTCTATACTCTATCCTTTAAGTAAAGCTTTTAACTCTGCTGCTCGTCTAGTTGCTCGTGCCCCTTTCTTTTCTCATATATCTCCATATCTTGTTCTCTTGCACTGGCTACCTATAAAATATAGAATAATTTTTAAAATTTGCACGTTCATGTATAAGTCTCAATCTAAATTATTTCCTAAGTACTTATCAGATATATTAATTGAACCTAAACGCCCCGGTTTACGATCGTCTTCTTCTTCTCGCTTTTTCTTAACTCGTGTTAAACACTCTTTTGCCAAATCTGCTTTTGCTTTTTCTGGTCCTTTTCTCTGGAACTCTCTACCTACTTCTCTAACTATTTCTCCATCACTTGCGAAGTTCAGAGCGGATCTCAAGACCCATCTGTTTTCAAAATTCATTGAGGAGCGCTGTTGAACATCGCGGAAATAGCGCTTTATAAGCTAATTGATTGATTGAATTGATTGATTGATTGATGTTAAGTCGTACCTGAGTTTTTGTACTATGGATCTTTCTGTTGGATTTAAAGAATATATTTGTGTTCAATTATCGGGATATACAGAAGATCTAAATTTTTTTTTGGTTTACAGAAGTCCTAATTCTGATCTCAATAACAATAGTAACTTACTTGTTCTATTGAAAAAGTTTTCGAAAATTAAGGGACTAAAAATTTACGTGGGTGATTTTTATTTACCTAATATTGGCTGGGACTTAGTTTCAACACCAGGAGGTGTTAGGAGCATGGAATCTAGGTTTTTGAATTGTGTAAGGGATCTGTATTAACATCAGCTGGTTTCTAAAGCTACTAGGTTTCGTACTTCACAAAAATTCAATATATTTGACTTGTTTCTGGTTCATGACAAGGATGTGGTT
The DNA here is from genome assembly GCF_000326865.2 of Helobdella robusta. Classification (NCBI taxonomy): domain Eukaryota; kingdom Metazoa; phylum Annelida; class Clitellata; order Rhynchobdellida; family Glossiphoniidae; genus Helobdella; species Helobdella robusta. Next base: position 1,034,900 of record NW_008704261.1, on the reverse strand, counting down.
GCCAACATCGATTATAACTCCCCAATTGGGAATAGCGATCATATTGTTCTGGTCTTCATATTGAGACATACTTGGAATTTAGTTAAAAAACGTGCCAAGCAAAAATATAATTTTAACAAAGGTGAGTATGATAAGATGAGAGTTTACGTCAGAACTGAATTAAGTAAAGAAATGTGTGTATTTAAACAAGTTTATAATGTTGTGAAACTCAATGAAGCCTGGAGGTACTTCTGTACTGTACTGAACGATGCTACAAATAAATTTATTCCTTTAATTGATGTTGGGTGTCACAATAATGGATTTGCATTAAAATTTCCCAGAAACCTAATAAATCTGATTCAATATAACAATAGATTATGGAAAAAATATGTCATTCTAAAAGTTGTTAAATCTTTAATGAATATAAAAAAACAAAATCTGATATTAAAAAAATATTTTTCAATTTAATACTAATTTTATGATTAATTTTTCAAGAAAAATAAAAGACAATCCAAAAGTTTTCTGGCAGCACATTAATAAAACCAGAAAAAATAAAGGGGATATTGATGTCCTTCATAAGTTGGATGGTCAGGGCAAGGTTTTGAATGTTTATGATGACACTGAAAAGGCTAATTTATTTGGGCAAAACTTTTATAGTGTATTCAATTTATCTGGGAATGATGTTAATGATACTAATATGGGTAATAGGTATTTTATTGATACTTCATCGGTGGACGATATAACTGTTACAGTTAAGGAAGTTTTATCTAAACTTAAAAAAATTAATAAGTATAAATCAGCTGGGCCAGACAAATTATTCAACAGAGTATTATATGAATGTAGTGAAGAGATTGCACATTTTTTATGTAGCTTATTTAATATGTCATTAATATCTCATTAATGACATATTAAATCTCTCTAATATTTCATTAATAAGACCAATATCTCTTTGTTGTTTGTTGTAAGGTGATGGAAACATTGGTCAAAGATAATCTTATGTCTCATTTTATTAGCAATAATTTATTTGATTTTAGACAGTTTGGGTTTATGCCACATAAATCAGCGGCGATGCAGTTGCTAAAAATGGTAGATGACTGGAGTGTTGCGATTGATGAAGGCAAGGAAATTAATGTGATTTATACAGACTTTGAAAAAGCATTCAATAAAGTTCCTCATCACAAGTTAATTAAAAAGTTATGCGAATATGGTGTGAATGGGATTGTGGTGGATTGAATTTCTGATTATCTTAGTGGTAGAAAATTTGCAGTGTGTGTGAATTGAAGTCTGTCTGATAATTTTAAAGTGATTAGTGGGGTTCCACAGGGCAGTGTGTTGGGACCAATTTTGTTTGTTATTTATGTGAATGATATTTGTTATTTATGTAAGAATGATTCTAATGTTGGGATGTATCTATATGCTGATGACGCTAAATTGTTCAAGTGTATCTCTTCTAATGATGATATGGAGGCCCTTCAGGCATGTCTGGATTTTTTTATGGGTGGTGTGTAAAATGGGAGCTTGGGGTGAATGTGGATAAATGGGTCGTTGAACGGATTCAGAAGAGGGCCACAAGAATGGTGAAAGATTGTATTGGACTCTATTATGAGCAGAGATTAAGACTCCTCGATCTTCCCACACTGAGGTATTGACGAATCAGAGTTGATCTTATCACAGTTTTCAACATAACTAGAAACAGCGTATTATCATCGTGTTATTCTGTGTTAAAAAAAACCTAAAGATGATCACACCAGGGGTCATCCGTTCAAGTTGTCTACTCATAGTTTTAACACGAATCATAGGAAATTTTGTTTTTCCAATAGGGTGGTTGAGTTATGGAACGGCTTGGATGCGGACATTGTGATGGCTAAAGATGTTGAAACATTTAAAATGAAGTTGGATCGACATATGAATTCTACGGACATGATGTTCAACTGGAGATCCTCGCTTGGTAAATGTCATAGTTTATATATTTATATTATCTTTGACATCTTTGTGGTTAATGTGTGTGTGTGGGCTGATGCGTGTGTGAGTGTGTGTATATATGTGTATGTATGTACAAATATATATATATGTATATATAGACATTTATCATTAACAATCTTTATTTTCATCCAACTGTATTTTATTTTACTTTATTTATTTATTTTATTATTTTTAAAATACAATGGAAGCTTTTCATTTGCTGGAGGCATAGGAACGTCAGTTCGCGCCTCTCTATTTTCTGTTTATGTTATGTTTATGTTATGTTATATAAAGTTAGCTAGGTAAAATAATTGTGGAGAGTTGGTGTCAAGAAATAATCAACCAGTCAACTTTAATAATTACTGAGACAGATATAATATAATTATAATAATTATAATGTGAAGTTTGTTTGGCATGCGTATATGAATAAATGTTTCATGTGCGTGTGTTTTGCTTGGCGCGCTTGTCGTATGAAGTTGTCTGGTATGAATGCTGGTGGAATGTTATGTGAATTGGTTTTGTATGAATACTGGTGGAATGTTATGTGAATTGGTTTTGTATGCATACTAGTGGAATGTTATGTGATATGGTTTTGTATGAATGCTGGTGGAATGTTATGTGTATTTGTTTTGTATGAATGCTGGTAAAATGTTATGTGAATTTGTTTATGTGAATAGTTTTGCGCGAGTATAGTGCGTATATATGAGAGTGAATGGTTGCTCAGGTAAATTAATATATAGGTGTTTTGGACAATTGTTTTGTTTAGTTTTCGGTGTAGTTTTCTGTTTAGTTTTAGAGTTTGTGAGATTGTCTGTTGGTAAGTTGGTTAGTGTTTGGTTTTGGTCGTTTTGGTAATTGTTGATATTTTGAACAGTTTATTTTTTTAAAATTTCGTTACTGTTGTTCTGTTGCTGCTTTGAATTTATTTTAGAATATTCAGTTTTAGTATAATTTGTCTGCCTTGTCGTGAAAGGTGAAAATGTTATTCAACTTTTTGGACAAATTTCAGAGCTGTTACTACCAGAATGCCGAAAATATGTCTCAAGATAACGCAGATGACATGGGGTAGGGTTAGTCCAAAATTGTCCAAAACACCTATATATTAATTCACCTGAGCAACCATTCACTCTCATATATACGCACCAACAAAATAATAAATATGAGAATCTAAACCTGATGATGTCCAGTATTGATTATAAAATAAATTTTGAGTCTTTAGATTTTTGATTTAAGGTCGTTTTTCAAAAATTGTCAATGAAATTTTATCAAATTTAAAATAGTTCCACTGTCACCACTATGACTAAAGAATTTTTTTATTACGTTGGGTCAATGGTCGTGCATATTATATTATAAAAGATTGATTTTGTTTCCAATGAAATTTTTGAAAAAATTTCATTTCTCATTTGATTTTCAAAACAAAAAGTTAAAACATTAAGATTAGCGAAGGAATTGACTGCTTTTAACCAAATTGCTTCTAATGTATAATTCTTAACAATACATTAGCTACTTTTATTAACATTAACAATCAGATGGTTTTGAAAATTTCATAGTTTCAATTTTAAACTAATTTTCTGTTTAAAAAACGCAACTTATCATCACTAATAACAGGCATTGGAATCTGCATTCACTAACAAATATTGCGTCACACGTTTCATTTTATCTATAGAATCAAATCACATTAAATGCACTATTGACTGATTCTTATTACTACTCAATCATATTTGAAAAAGTAATTGAAGCATTTGATTTTTCTACAAAACCAAAAATTCTGGAGTAACAAACAAGCACCTTTCAAATTTTTACAAATACTTAATTTTTGTTATTTATCAATATATGTTTATAATACATTTATATTTATGTGTTGTTCCTACATGTAAACAATTAAGTGAAGATGAAACAATAAATTCTAGTAACAGGACTAATTTTATAATAGTTAATAATTTATTTTTTTTATTAGGTTCTAAAAAATATTAAAAATCTTTTAAACACTTGTTAATTAAAAGGTATTAATGAACATTTTTTAGCATAAAAAAGTCATCAATAACGAAATGAGTATTGATTAATATAAATTTTTGTTTAGATAGAAATATTGAACTATGAATCAGATTTATTGAAAATCATGTGGTAGTGACATTTGAAACCATTGTTAGCATGTAGCTTAAGTATTTGAAATTGAAACCTTCTAAAATAATGTTCACTTCTCGATCTAAATTAATGGTTTTAAAGACTGCAACTTCTTTCCTGCATATTGGACAAGATGAATTTTTTTCAAACAAAAAATAGGATCACTTGAAATGGAAGATATGAGCGCATGACAACTCGTGCACCATCATACTTTCTTCAAATTTCTCGTTGCATAATGCGCACTCATCGTGCAGAAATATACCACAAAAGTACGGTACTTTGAGATTTCTGCTGGCTGCCATGCTCTCATAAAATGAGTCGTTGTGATTTATTGTCCCATACAAAATTAAATATCTCCCTCACCTATAAACATATATTTATGACACTCTGAATTGATGTATAATGCATCATCCTGATTTTTATTAATAAAATCATATGTTTTATTATATTTCTATTCGAAACGTATTCATAGTAAAATAGTTGCATATCCTTGAACATTTGATATTGGGTGAGGCTTGGTGTATACCGGATATTTTTCCAGCAAAGATTTTCAATGTGTTGATCGTTCAACATAGAAACGTTCCTCGCAAATAAATTTTGTGTTTGTCAAGGAGATATTTGTACTTGAAATGTTCCAAATCTAATGGAAATGTTCGATACTGATTGGTGATCTCATCTCGTTCAAAATCTTTTAAATATTAATAAGTTTGAACGTTCAATTGTTTTTTAGAGTTCATAATGGAAGGATATTCAAGCACAAACGTATCGGCGCCATTTGGGTGGCTAGCATATCCGAGCCCTTCCAACTGTGCTCCAGCACTAACGAAAATAAATACGGCACTAACCAGTACTAACCAGCAGTAACTCCACACCTAATTTCAGTTTCAATTTTTCAAGTTAGGGGCTGGCGAAATGCACTATCGTTTTATTTTCACTGAACTTGATTTTCTCCAAAACGCATTATAAAAAACATCAAACTAACCGTTTTCTTTTTTTAAATGTTTACAACAACGAAATGTGCCCTAAGTCTAAAATTTTTTTTTAAATTATAGGTTTAAATAAAATCTATAAAAAAAATTTCAAACATACCAAAAAAAGTAATTAATTTTAATATTAAACTCAAAATAATTGTAGATGAAGAAGAATTGACAGCGTACAGCCTATGTGTATTGACGAAACAAACAAAAGCTGAAAATTTCATTCAATCAAAATGCATTTTCTGCTCGGTTATTAACCGCTCCAACCAAACACACCTCAAACGCCGTGGTCTATGTTGCAATGGTAAAAACATTTTTTTAAATATTTTCATCTATCTTTAGATATTTTTTTTATTAACATTTAAATTTATTAAAAACATTTGAAACTAACATGGATGAAAGGAATAATCATCAAAACTTTTATATTTATTACAATGTAAATTAATGTAAAACTGCTAACACTGTCTGCCTTGTCGTGAATGGTGGAAATGTTACACTCAACTTTAAGGAAGAATTTCAGAGCTGTTACTCCATGACGCTAAAGATATGTAGCAAGATGACGTAAATGACATGGGGTTGGTTTTGCTAGAAAGTGGCTAAAAATGGTTTTTCTGTCAACATTTTTTATTATATTATGCTAATTTTGGTTCTTAATAAATAAGTAATAATTAATAATCAAAAGAGAATTTTAAAAACACGATTAAATTCATCAATTTTTTTAAGTTTATGACAAATTAAGCTTGAAAACAAATTTAAATTTGAAAAAAATTGTCATTTATTTTCTTTTATTTTATTTTTTTTTTTGAACGGTTTTATTTACAACAGTAAAAAGGTTCATCCTAGCAATAAAATACTAATTTATGGATGGCCTCGTGAACAGAATAAATCTCAACTAGTTCAACAGAATTTACACATAACCAAGAATAAAAATATCAACTGAAAAATTAAGCAATACATATATATCTAGGATAATTGAAGTGAAATTAAAAATTAGGGATAACAAAAAAAAGAGAAATTGAGTCAATATTATAATTATGAAATAAAATAAAACAATTTACGTTATGAACAGCATAAAAAATATGTTTTCAATTGTTTTTTGAAAGAATTATAAATTACATTAGATTTAATATAGTAAGGCAGTTTATTCCAATGGAGAGGACCATAAAAACAAAAATTTCTTTCTACAAATTTATCTTTAATTAATAAAGTGTTAATTAATAGTTTGTTATTATGCCTAGACGAAATGTTGTTTTTGGAAAATGTAAGAGTTTGTTGCAACTTGCAAGTGATCGTCAGAAGTAAAAATAATATTATGAACAATTATATATATATATATATAGACAGGATTTATATGAATTAATTTCAAATATTGTTAAATAATACTCTCATTGAAAATGTTTATATTTGATATAAAAAAGTTCTTCTGAAATAGATACGCAACCAATCTTTTTTGACTCGAAAATAACTTATTTATCGTTGTTGAATTTGCACATCCCCAGACTAAGTTGCAATAATGAAAATGGCAGTAGAAAAGCAAATAATAAAGCAGTTTACGAGTGTTGTGGTTTAAATATTTTCTTGTTCTGAGGACTATCCCTAGATTGACGTTAACTTTATGATGTTGGAGATGTGTTTCTTGTGATTTAATTTATCATTAGTATAAACTCTCAGTAATCTGAAGGTGTCCACCTTTTGAATAAGGATTTCATTAATATTTTAATAATTACTGGAAATATCCTGAAATTTGTTTTTTTGAAGTTGATCGAAATCTGATTTAAGGTTGCCCAGTGAAATAAATTTGATAAGGATCTGTTGGTATTTGAAACTAGATCTGCTAGGTCATGTGATCTGGAATAAATATTGCAATCATCAGCATAAATAACACTATGAGATGGTCAGTGCTATAAGGCGTGCGGGTCCGCACGGCGAATACGCTGTTGAGATGCTATAAGGCATGCGAGTTCGACGCCGTTGAGATGCTATTAAGCGTGAGGAATCCGCACGGTGAATTGAACGTGTTAATGCTGAGGCCGCACGGCAAATTAGACGTTGGGATGCTATAAGGCGCGCGAATGGCGGAGGTGAATACGACGCTTGAAATTATAAATCGTGAGGCACCCGCACGTCGAATTCGACGTTTGAGATGCTACAAGGCGTGCGAATCACAAACGGGCGAACACTTTTGAAATCATAAATCTTGAGAAACCTGCACATCAAATTCGACTTTGAGATGCTATAAGGCGTGCGAATCACGAACCGACGAATACGACGTTCGAAATTATATTTCGTGAGGAACCCGCACGTCGAAATGTTACAAGGCGTGCGAATCACGAGTGGGCGAATACGACGTTTAGACGGTGAAAAGCGTGAGATTCGCACGACGAATTCAACGTTGAGAAATCTATACAACAAATTTGACGCTATTTTGACGATACAGGACAAAGTCGAAGCGCAAAATTGGACGTTTATTAAGACAATATAAAGCATTTTTGTTACAGAATGACAATTTTGAAAATAAAAAATTTATTGCATCAAGTGTCATAGTAACATAACACACACAGACGAACACACATATTTACACAGTAATGCACACGAGTACATTGTTCATGTGTTAACGAGTAAAAATATAGTACAGCCTTAATACAATTGAGTACATCATAATGCTTCCGAGTTGATGTAGAAATAATTGGTGCCGTATGGTTGGTAGTTGTTTGTTGAATTGTAGTTGTCTTGTTGTTGCTTTGTCTTGTTTCGATGGTTCTCGATGAATGGAGATTATTATCCTGTGTTTCTGTGTTTATTACTGGTTATCAACAATTCTTATCAAGCTGTTGAGTGTGCGGCGAGTATGGGGGTGTGTGTCTGTCTGTATGTTTGTGTGTTTAGTGTTTGAATTGTATGCGGTGTAATGGTTTGTTGATTATGTATGCTTGTAGGATGTCGTTATGGTTTTGGATGCATCCATGTAGAATTAGATTGGTGATGATTTCTTCATAGAATGAGTTTAGTTGTCTGTTGTATGGTCGAACGATTATGAATTTGTCATTGTTGTTTTTGAGATTGGCTATTAAATATTTTAATTTAATTTTTATTACTACCTTCCTATTTTTGCAGTATGCCACATAAACTGCTGCAGTGCAACCACACAACAAGGATGCATAGTTAGGTCGTGTCCCAGTTTTTTTCAAATTTGCAGATGGTTTAACATTTCCATAGTGCTTACAGACCCACCTAATGCAATAACAATTATGAAATATACAAAAATTAATATTGTATAAAAATTTAAAATATTCATAATTATTGAACTTAAGGCTTGAAAATATTTTATAAATTTAAAAACAACCTCTGACTGTATTGCATATCTGGGTCAAGATCAACAATTTTGGCGCTTTCCAGAATACACTTTTTGTTAAAATTTTTAACTATTTCTTTAGTGTCACGCTTAATTGGATGGTAGTTTTCTTAAAAAAACTTTCTTTCACATCAACGGCTTTTTCAACATTCACAAATCCATCTCTCTCCTAACTTTAATGACTCGGAGCTCATTTAACAAATAGAACATTTAAAAAACAAAATAACAAATTTAATTTTATTTAATTAAATTAGATCAAAGAAAACAAAAATCAAGCAAATCTCCTAAAGCCTCGCCGCTCACAACTGAAGGAAAAAAGATAATGAACTCTTGCCAAAGATAATAAATAACAGTATTACGACGCGCAGATAAAAATTTATCTAAAAAAAAATTTTTTTTAATTTATTTTCAATTGTAAGTAACGGAAATTTTTACAAATACTTTTTAAAATAATATTCGGCATAAAAAAATTTTTGAACATATTTTTTCGTACGCACGCCTTATAGCAGTCTAACAAGTTCATGGTCGACGTGCGGCCCGCACGCCTGATAGATTTATCGCTATGAGATAGTGTTGAATAAGAATTAGAATTAGTTTTGAATAAGAATGAGATAGTGTTGAATAAGAATTAATAAGAATTAGAAAAGAATCATTCAAGAAAATGTTGAATAAAAGCGGACCCAGCACACTACTCTGGGGAACTCCACTAACAATTGGCAGCGCTGATGATGATATACCATTAATAGAAACATACTGGCTTCGGTCTGTTAAATATGATCTCAGCAGAAGCAATAATGGTCCTCTGACACCATAGTTATCTAGCTTTTTTAAAACGATCTCATGATAGACGCAATCAAACGCCTTTGAAAAATCAACAAAAACTGCAAGAGAGAATGAAGATTATTTTTGTGGTTGAAAGTGATGTCATTGGTGAATTGGATTAATACATTTTCTGTTGAAAGACCTTTTCTGAATCCAATTTTATTTTTCTCCAAGAATGAATTTATTCTGGTTGTAATAATTTTTTCATAAATTTTTGAAAAACACGAAATGATGCTGATCGGTCTATAGTTAGCCAATGATCCAGATTTGTGTATTGGAATGATCTTTGCTATTTTTAGAATATCTGGTAAAGTACCTGATAATATTGATTTATTGAACAAAAAGGATAGTATTTCAACGATGGAATTAATTATTGATTTGATAACTTTATTTGACAGATGATGATGATCAGTGCTTTTGGAATTGGATAAAGTATTGGCATGTTGTAGGATTTCATTCGCATCAATGGGCTCCAGAAAACAGGAATTAGAGATGGGAGGATCCATGAATTGCTTTAAATTATGATCAATTGAGCTAGGAGAATTAAACAGATTTGTGAAGTATCTGTTAAAGGAGTCTGAGATAATTACTGGATCTGTTATTATTTGGTTATTCATTATTATCGGCGGATTTTTAATTTCTTTTCTATTATTTAAGTTTTTATATTATTGATATTTGATGCAAAGATTTCTTCATAGTGTTTCTTTTTGTGGAATTTTATTGCGTTATTTACTGAATTGCAATATTGTTTATAGAATGCTAAATTTTCTACTGAGTTGTTTTTTTTAAGTTTCTTGAATAATTTTTTTTTCTAATGTTTAATTTAATTTCAGGTGTCAGCCAGGGTTAAACAGATTTGAATTTATTTCATTTTTTATGAGTCAGAGGGCAATATTTATTTATGTTTGTTTCAATGGTGTTCATAAAAGTAGTGAAGCATTTATTGCAATCTTCAATGGAAGTTACGTGGAACCAGTTCTCCATATGTAGGGCTGATGAAAGTTTGAAAATATTTTTTTGAGAGAAATCGTGGAAAGATTACTGTTCATTATTTTTGTTGCACTTCGGAAGAGGTTTAAATACACTGAGAAATGAAGATTGGGTAATGATCTGAGATATCCGTAATAATGGTACCACTTTGAAAAAGATTTGGATTATTGGTGAAGATATTATCGAGGATTGAATCAGTTGAACTAGTTGGACGGGTGGGAATATTTATTGCTGGCAGGATTGAAAAGGAGTTAATTAAATCTATAAAGTGTTTTGAGTTGTTGCTAAAGAGATTTAGATTTATATTAAAGTCACCGGTGAGAGAGATAATTTTATTTTTATTAGTGAGAAGTTCCAGTAGCTGGTTGAGGTAATCTAGGAAATTTTCAGTATTTGAATTTGGTGGTCTGCAAATATTGACAACTAAGATATTTTTTTATTCTGAGAAATTATTTCTATAATGTCAGCTTCACATTCAATGTTGTTTACTGGTAAATCTTTTCTATGGAGAAATTTTAAATTTGACTTTATGAAGAAAGCAATACCACCACCACTCTTGAGGGGTCGGCATGTAGTGGTGCAGTTATAAATTGTTAGATTTGCAAATTTTTCATTTTGAGGAGTAAGCCATGTTTCTGTGAAAGTAAGAACATCAAAATCGATGGGTATTTCATCAAGCATTAGTTGTATATCATCTAATTTGTTTGTTATGCTTCTGCAATTAAAATTTAATAAATTAATTTGGTTCTTTTCTCTTTTTTGAATTGAATTGATAATATTATTATTAATTTCATTTGGCAGGTATGCTTTACAAGCCAGAAAAGAATCAGAAAAGGAAACAAAAAGGGAATTATAATAATGGTTATCCGAATTACAATTTTTTTTGAAATGTTATTATGAATGAATCATCATAGATAGGAAGAGTAAAACTTAGCGTGTATATCATCCTTTATGATATCCAATAACCTAACATGTTGGTACTATGGATATGTATGTCTTGATGATGATTTTATGATGTCTAACATGATGATTTTATAGATATCAATTTTTTGTTACCTTCTAACAGGTTGTGATACTATGGATATGTATATCTCGATACCTTCTAGCATGTTGATATTATGGATATGTATATCTTGATATTTTTTAACATGATGGAAATTATGAATGTTTATTACACTTAGTCATTGTTATCTGAGGTAAAATTTATGGAGTGTTAATGGAAAAGACGTTGTAAATTCATTAATGATCGTAAACATTCCTTCTTGTATATAAACGACGCAAGCGATTAGTACGTATTGATAGAAAATTTCTTTATCTTCTAAAGCGAAGCCTAATTTAGCTAAAAAATTTCATTCAGTAGAAGTTTGAAGATGACTAAGTCATTAGTCCCTGGTAGACCAAGGCGAACTCGTGGAACGCTGGTAAATAGCAACATGTGGTATGAGAGAGCTTCAGATATCGAGACAGATGATATCAAAAAAGCAAAGAATCAGTTGGAAAATTTTTACAAAATTTTTTCCGATTTTGATGATGTAACTTGAATCCTTATTTTTACATAAATTTTTTACCATATTCTGATAAATGATTTTCATATAATAATTTTATTTTTTGAATTATTTTATAGGCAAAATTCGTTGGATTCCAAAAAGATGAAATTGAAGAATGCAGAAGCAGACTGAATTTGAAATGCTTTGACAACGTTATAAGCATAAACCAGGAAAAAGTATCGTTTGGGCCGGTATCGAGTACGCCTACAGTTAAAAAAGTTGCCAGGAAACTTCAATCTCCACAATTTACTGACGATGAACTTCAGGACAACGAGATCGACAATAACGACAGCGACGACAAACCTGCTGAAAAGCGCACGATTGGGCTGGTATCGAAAACGCCTAACAACTTAATCACAAATGTTAATTTTTCTACAGATGAAAATAAACGTGATGGCGGAAAGAGGCAAAAGAAGAAATCCGCTGGAAAAGTTAGTGATGTTAACCAAGATGACAATGAACTTTATCAACAATTGGTAAATAATCTGGATAATATGATGCTGCAAAATTTGGACTATCTCAAAGACATTTCAGAAGAACAACTCAGAGATCCTCGACTTCTAAAAATTATTTTACAAAATTTACAAAAATGAGACATTAAATAATGTTTTTGGGTCTGTTAAAAAATACAAAAATAAAGATATATCGGTCCACTGCGATATGGTGTTGTAAAAATATTATTCTCTGACTAGCATACGAACTGATTTCATAAAAACTGCAAATGTTTCATACAACGAAATGAAAATTGGCTAAATTTCATGTAGGGACTTGATTTTTCAGAGTAATAAATTGGGTAAGGAATAAAAAAAAAGCTAAAATAAATTATAAGTTTAGAGGTGAGTTGCCGCCTGTTTTTGAACAACTGGATTCAAGGCGAAAGAGCGTCATTGTCATTACATAATTTTTATCTATATATATATATATATATATATATATATATCAATATATATTTATACATATGTGTATGTTTGCATATATACGATCCGTATGCATTATATCCGATACGTGTGAATCATACAAAAAGTTAGTTTTATTTGATTGTTCAGTGATTGTACACTTGCTACATTGATTGGAAAGGATATTTCTTTCTATAATATCGACAGTTGTTTTCGTGGTACGATGCCTGCTTGCTAGAAGTATTTTCTGATTTTTAAACTTTTCAAAACTTTATTAATTATATTCATTCTATTTGAAGAATTTTACAAATTATTCTATTCTGTAGATTATTTTTATAGTATCAATATTTAATTATATTCTAACTAAAAAATTTTCTGTCATTTTGTTGTCAGGAATAGAATTCGTTATGTTAAGTAAATTTTATTAAAAACATTTTATAAGTTTTAATGAATATTTGATAAAATTCACGCAGTTTTATAATTAAAAAATAATTTACAGTTTAATGAATATTTGATAAAATTCACGCAATTTTATAATTAAAAAATAATTTACAGTTGTATTTTATCTATAATAATTTACGTATCATTAGTTCACGTTTAGAAAATTTGTTTTGAATATCCATGTAGCAGAATAAGACAGCGTTAAAATTTTTGATATTCGAATCATAACGTGAATGATAAATGTATATATAAAAAAATTAAATATATATATATATATATATATATATAAATGCATAGATATAATGCATATTTAAATTAAAAAAAACAACTTTTGACAAAGAGAAATAACTAGTTTACATTTGTCAAAATTAAAAAATAAATTATTTCTGTGTGTTTTATTATTCTGAAATTTTAAATACATTTTTAGATTCATTTTAAACTTTTGCTTGATATTTTTGAAATTTTTGAACATTTTCATTAAAACTTAAAAAGAATTTGTAAAAACTTGCAAACACAAGTGCTTAATAATAAAGTTTGAAATACGCGCTGTTCAAAAATTTGTTTTCAATACTTTACCCAAGGAATGTCTTAGGAAAAAATTGTCATAAATTTTTATCAGTCTTTATATTTTTTGTCAAACTCTATTATGAATTCAATAATATGTAATATAATTTCATCCAATCATTTTTTTTTCATTCTATGAAAATTTTTGTTTAAAACTGTTAAATAAATTTTCATTTTTAACAGTTCTGAAGAAGACAAATTCATGTGCTTCCATCAAACATCGTAAGTGAATTATCAACAAATTTTAAACCAATTGGAATCTTACAGTTTTTAAATTAAAATTTAACTTTCAAATTGATTCACAGGTAGGTAATATAAATCTGTTTGAACAACACTCGACATTTCAATCGGAAATCAATTGCATAGATACCAATTGGTCAGGCATCATTTTTCAGATAATCTGCTATTATTCTTCGATCTTTGACTCTTTCATCGCCATTTGATTGTTTGATAAAAACTCAACTATGACAAAGGTAAATGCTTGGGACGACTGTCTTTCAGAACAGAACTTTCCTATTGATCTTTCAAAACGTTCTAGAAATATTACTACAGGTGCTGATAAACTTTCAGAGATTCTGATTTTGCGCAACAATGAAGAGAAAGAGAAATGTGAATATCTAAACCAAATGACGTCTAACTGTCTTTCAGAACAGATCTTTCCACTTGATCTTTCAAAACTTTCTAGAAGTCTTTCTACAGGTGCTTATGAACATAAAAAGGTTCTGAACATTTGCAACAATGAAAAGAAAGAAAAATGTGAAAATCTATACCAGATGATGTCCAGCAAATTCAAAACTCAGAAGATCAAAAGACCTATGAATGCTTTCATGCTCTACAGGAAAGACGAATCAGTCCAGTATCGTAAGATTTTTGCAAATATATTAGAAATGAACGCCGAACTGGGTAAAAAGTGGAGAAATGAACCACAACATGTGAAGGATCGTTACTTCGAATTAGCTAAATTAGAAAAACAACAGCACAAACAACAGCATCCTTATTTTACGGAGAGACGTAATCAAAAATGTGGAAAGCAAAAAGAATCACAATTTGTTTATGGTTCGTTGAAAACATCAATCAGTGAACCAGTGATCAGTAGCTTGCACAAAACATCAACAAAGTCAAAAAAACATATTTGGAATTCTTCTAATAATACGATGATTTCAGCGAGAAGCGCAAATCAACCTAAGAAGTTATCAAATGTGCAAGATGATGAGTGTCCCATTTCGCCTGAAATGATCATAAAAAATTATGTAACAAATTTCAAACTATCTGCACACATTCCAAATGTGTGGGATTATAAAAAACTGAATAAGCGTCAATTTCAATCGGAAAATTATAATAGTATTGAATCATACAAAGAAATCAACCTAGCCAAACTAAAAAAAATTGATAAAAAGTTCAGCAACTTCTTCCCGTTAGAAATAAATAACGAAAAAAGTGAGCTTAGCTATGAATGTTCGAATAATATAATTAATGAACAACGTTTGACATGCAAAATTGAACCGCAAGAGGATGTGTGGAATGTTCAAAATGAAATGGCTGAAGAAGCAACAACACAACAATGGCTACAAAATCCTAACAGTAGGTACCATTCATATTCCATATTGAATGTTGCAAAACAGTTTCATCTTGCTCCTAATCCGTTTGTAACACCCACTAGTAAACTGTTTGCAGATGGTTTCCATCAACATTCATTCAACCAAGTCAATAGAAACTACTTTTGAATCTTTTCTCCAGCAATCTGATTTTACTCCCAATCCTGCATGTTTGATTAAGTGTGCCAATCAAGGTCTCAGACTGTCTTACTCCACCTACAAAGAGTATTTGGGCGAGGAATTAAAAACATCAGAAGGACTCTCTAATGCATTCGAGGTATTTGACGATTAAAAGTCGTTAAAAATTGGATCACAAGACGTTGTTCAAATGCCTTTCAAAGTTATAAAATATTATACAGTTCAATAATTAATATATAATATTATATAGTTCAATAATTTTATTCACATCGCTCAATTTTTCTTCAATAGTCCTTTCATGAGTGTTTTCAATGAAAATGTTTCATATTTTTGTAATTTTACTAAAAACTATCGTTAAATTCATGTGGTTATTCACTAGCTCATATTTTCAGTCAAGTTTTTTTGCTAATTAAATATTTTTAGCATTTTCATAATTAAATTTTTAAATAAACAGTATTATTTGTAATTATTAAGTGGAATGACGCTAATTGTTACATTTTTATATTTATTGTTGACATTGCAGGAAAAGTGCTTTTTTACTTGAAACAGTATTTTAAAAATTTTCAATGAAATTTTAGCCAGATTTAGAATAATTTCACAAGTATCACAATGACTAATTTATATTTTTTATGACGATGAATTTTGATTGTGCGAGTTAAATTATGTAGTGTTAGTTGGTGTTTTGAAAAAATTATGAAAAAAGTTCCGTTCTCATTTATCATCTGAAAAAATTAAAACATTAAGATTAATGAGGAATTGACTGCTCTTACCCGAAGTTTTCCAATGGGTTTCTAATGAAAACGTGAGATTCTTATATTAACTTCAACAATTGAATATTTTGGAAATTTTTTATAGTTTCAAAACTATTTTTCTGATCCAGTAAAGCAACTTATCACAACATACGTTCCAGACATACTTAGTGTAGCTATACAAAAGGGTGTTCACAAGGCGTCTCCTGGTTGGTCTACAATGTGTTAATGGAAAGGTAAATTTAAAGTTCAAATTTTTGTAAAGTTTCTTTTTCCAGCCAAAATTTTTTGAACGATGTGTTAATGGAAAGGTAAATTTAAAGTTCAAATTTTTGTAAAGTTTCCTTTTCCAACCAAAATTTGTTGAACGAAACTTAGCGATAAGACGATACGAAACAACACACCGCAGCTCAACGTCTGCTTTCACGAATGTTAGTGCCAAAATTCACACTTAAACTAATTTAGAAAATAATTAATGTAATTCTTGTTACGTAATATGACTATTTTAATACCCATACTTTGATTACCCAAAATTGCAGTTTATTTGAATTTTTCAACTCTATTTTATCTAATCTACATTGTAAATTTTTACAACACGTTGAAAATGTTCACATGAAAAGTATTTCGTAATATATATTATAAGTCTTCATTTAACTTTGTTACTCTTACTCAATTAACTTTTCTTTGTGAAACGTTGAACACTCCAAAATTTTAAACAAAGGGTTTTTCTTACGAAACTATTGAAATTAATTCATAATTATAGCAACAGATGTAGTAAAAGTTATCATTGTAAGTGGTAATTTGATATCCAGGACAGAAAATGTTTATTTATTAGACACGAGAGTTCGCTTCAGGGAAAGTTTAATTGCAGACAAATATCTTGCGTTTCCATGGGTTGTCTTTAATTCAACTTTGCGAAAGGTTAATAAGAGATTTTCAAGCATATTTCTTAACGGCGTCTGTAAATAAATAATCATACACCAGATTTTTAAAAAATTTCATTTAATGAAACATTTTTATTACGATTATTCAAAATACATATACGTTCGTTATTTTGAAAATTATAAGGTTATTAAATCACAAAGTCAAAATTAATCACTCACTTTAAAAAAGCAACAAAGATCTTACAAATATAACTTTGCATTTTGCACGCTGTAAACCAAAGTAATAAAACAGTAATGAAAAATTCTAATACACTATATATAAGCTTTTGATCACAACGGAACACTTATTATTTTCTAAATTTCTTCAGCCGTGTTAATACACATTTGAAGTCGCACTATATAAACTTGAACAAAACTTGGAACAAATTAAAAAATTAATCATTACACTTTCATAATTAAAACAATCGGATAAACAATGGAAAAAATGGATACTTTGTTGGACAATGAGATCCCAGAAATGAAAAATCAAAAAAAAAAGAAATGTACGATTGACAACTGCCAATTTTCAGCCGTGCACAACCACCACTTAAAGTATCACATGCTGACAAAACATGGAATAGGACAAAAACTTACGTGTCCAATTTGCCCACACACATGCGCAAACAACTCCAAGCTCAACTGCCACATGAAGATTCACTCAGAACTGAGGTCTCACTCGTGCCAAACATGTGGAGCCTCATACAAATTACCGTACCCGTTGAAACAGCATTTCACTAAATATCCATTGCACGTTCCAACCACAGATGCAAATTCACCAGCTCCAGAGCCCAGAAGGAAACGTGAAAAGAAACAGCATTCAACAAACAATGTGGAAAACATCAAAATAAAAGAAGCCGGTAATGTAAATGGAAGTGGAAGGGCCAATGAAGGAGTGCAGGAATCAAGGGATCATGGTTGCACTATATCAACTAAAGTGAAATAAACAAAGGGAAGGAGGCCCAGAAAAGGGGTGCCGATAAAAATTGCCTGGTTTGCTCCACCATCAGACGATGAAGAAATGATCAAGGAAAAATTTTTTTAACGTCTTGTTTTGCAGTTTTTTAATTTTAATATTGTGAAAAATACATCAGAACAATTTAATACGTATAATTTTTATGAAATATTTCTACAATTTCTTATGTTTGTTGCACCAAGAAAGATGTCATTGTTGTTTCAAATGCCATGTAGTGTTGCAAAATTTCTAATTCATAAAAGTTTTGGGAGCACAAACAAAAAATAATAAGGATATGTTTAAAACAAAAATGTTTTGTTTTTTCATGGTTTTTTTAATTAAAAGTACCCTAAACTACATAATTTGATATTTATGCAAAATACAACAAAACTCAGTCAAATGGAAAGTTGTCCTTCACCGATATTTTAGGGCTTAAATGGATAATAGGGAATAGAGAACAATTGTAAGCTGTTAAACATTCCTGCTCGAAAACACGCACCAGCGTGGTCAGGGGTTGTCTTGAAGCTGAAACTCTCACCAAAATTTTTGTTAGCGTTAATTTGAACTAAAATGTGTTTATGGTTTGAGAAAAAACTGTTTTAGTCACCTCAAACTTTAAAACTTATCCAATTTTCTAATACCCAGGTAATTGTATAAGAGTGAACTAATTTGGAAAATAACATAAATAAAAAACACTGTCTTTAATAAACAATCATTTACAAAAGGGTTTCTAATCTTATTTCAAATGAATTGAATTTTCATCAACACAAATGTAGTCAATTTGATGTGTAATCATAAATTAAAAACGTACACAATAAAATAAACAAAAATATTTTTCTAAAACATAAAATTAGCATTTAATGATGGATAATAAACAAAGGAACTATGAAAACGATTGGCAGATGTTGGAACGATCAAATCTGTTTTACGGTTATCGTGGGCTTAAAACGCGTAGAATAAAAGAATAAAATTGCCAAATTAACTAAAAAAGTTGTGTATTAAAAATAACAAAAAATTGAAATTATGTGAAAATAGACAAAAACAACAAAAATAAAAAATGACTCCCAAAATATAACAACAAAAGCGAAATAAAAAAAACATTGAACCGACAACTGTAGACTGTAATTTACGTCAAAAACATTAGCTACGCTGACTTTAAACAGCACTAAAATAACGAAAAATTTTTGTAATTAACCAGAAAAATTTCCGCAAAAAACACACGATAGAGCTGAAAAATTATAAAAGTTGGTACTGAATAATAAAAGTATATGTTTTAAATAATTTCTCCTGAAATTTTATTTTATTAGGCAGAACTCTGCTTATAATATTTAGGCAAACAATGCTAACAGTACCTTGGCGCATTGTAATTTAACAAAAACGGACAACAGCGTTTGCCAAGTTTGCATAAAAAATATATGTTTCTGCTTCTAGAGCAAATCTCTAAAAAAATTTTTTTGCAAATCTGAAAACGAGATTTAGTAAAGATTCAATTGAAAAATTGGGTTCAAATAAAGAAACCTGCTTTTTTCGAATTAAATTAAAATGTTCAAATCATACATTTCAAGATTATTTTTACTTTACTTGTTATTGGCCTGTTTGTTATTTTTTTATAGTAAAACAAGTTAGCAATGGAGATCATAACACAGTGCTTCGACACAATGAACAAAATTTGTATTTTCAGCCAAAATAAGGCTCTGATGAAAATGATCATAAAAAGAAAATACAATAAAATGAGCAACGTCGTATTTGAATGTGGTTGTCGCAGTTTTTTTGAAAATTATTTTGCTATGATAACATGATAAGAATATCCACATCTCAGAGCACAATGAACAGTAAAATTGTTGTAGACAGAACCTGTGATGAACCGCGATATAACATTGATCAAATTTCTCCATATTTGCGCAGTGTCAACATGGATGTTTTGAGTTTGAAATTCGGGGACTTTTTTTGAATTTTAGTTTGGCAAAAAAAGCGTACAAAAAAACAATTTAATTCATTGATAACTCAAAAGTTTTTCTGAAAAAACAGATTAAATACATTTGTTTATCCAAGCGCCTCTAACTATTATTATTATACCTAAATATCAAAATGTGGCTAGGAACAACTCATAAACTACTTCAGGTTGACGGGTTCAATGATCCAGTGACAAATCTAGATGTGGTTATGGATCCAGACCTTTCAATAAAGTCTCATGTAAATAAATTATGTAAGAAATGTTTTTTCCAGCTACAAAAACTAAGAGCCATCAGACGATATTTGGAATGCGTTACCTGCTGATCTAAAGAATTTCAACATCATGAGTCGAAGTGAATTCAAAAAACGGCTAAAGACTCATTTTTTCAACATTCAACAGCGAAGAAAGTAGAGAGCGCTTCTGAAGTCAACTCACAAGAGGCGCTGTACAAATTCTGCAATGCATATCGTTTTAAATTCATATTCGTAAGTCTGAGTAGTTAAATTTTTTTTCACATTTTTTTGTATTCTAACATTTTAAACACGTGGCATTAACTGTTCCAAAATATTTTCTTAAATTTAATAATTATAATGTTAATAATATGTCTTATACATATATATTAATATTAATATAATATCATTATAATATTAATTACATAATAATATATCATATGATATATATATATATATATTAATTTATCTAAATTCAAAACCAAACTCCTGAACCTTCTATTGAAATCAATCCTTACACGCACATGCAGCCATGGACAACTCCGATTGGACAGGAGTTAGAATGCAGACGATCAACTGATTGATACCATGAAGATCATCAACCGGTTGAATTGCCTACAACTCATATCGATTACAGTTATAAAAAGGCGAGGTGCTTTAGCAACGAGAGGGTCGTACGGAATGGTTTTATGTTTGAAGTAGCCAAATAAGAGAATAAGAATAACCTCAATTTCAATATTTTAGAAGAATTCAATGCATAAAATTATTTGTGCAATAATTGTTCACGTTGCAACTAAATTCAATATTTACTATTACAAAAAATCAAAGTCAATAATTAGGATTTACTTTGATTCGCTTTATCAAAGTGATTACTTAAGATTCATTTTGAAAAGCTCTCACAATTCTAACTTTGATATGTGCAGTAAGTGATTACTTAAGATTCACTTTGAAAAGCTCTCACAAATATAACTTTAATATGTGCTGTAACTTTAAGTGTTCAACAGTAACAAGGTCAAAAAAAAAGTTACAACAAACTATATAAGCCTGTTCACAATTTAGGCAAATC
Organism: Helobdella robusta; assembly: GCF_000326865.2. Lineage (NCBI taxonomy): Eukaryota > Metazoa > Annelida > Clitellata > Rhynchobdellida > Glossiphoniidae > Helobdella > Helobdella robusta. The sequence continues at coordinate 1,013,639 of NW_008704261.1, read as the reverse complement.
AAAATAATTGTTTTCTAATATTCCTTTAGACGTGTTGATACCAAATTTTGTAGTCATAATATTTATAAACTCTAACATAATTTAAAACACAACTCATTATAACCAATCGTAAAACGTTCATAACTTAACATTAATACAAGTCTTTTGTAAATGGAACGTATGGATTTTTCCTTCCTTAACGAGGTTCCTGAAATGAAAACAACAAAAAAGAAGAAATGTCCTGTTGACAACTGCGAATTTTTAGCAGTGAACAACCACCACATGAAATACCACATGCTGACTAAACATGGAATAGGACAAAAACTTACGTGTCCAATTTGCCCACACACATGCGCAAACAACTCCATGCTTAACCGCCACATGAAAAGCCACTCAGAAGTGAGGTCTCACTCTTGCCTGACATGTGGAGCCTCGTACAAATTTTTGTACAAATTGAAACAACATCTCACAAAGCATCCATCTCACGTTTCAACCACAGATGCAAATTTACCGGCTGCAAGACTCAAGAGGAAACGTGGAAGGAAACATAGTTCAACAAACCGCGACATGCAAGAAAAAGTCGACAATGTTAATGGAAATGGAAGGGGCAATGAAGGAGTGGAAGATGGAAGGAAAGATGTTCTGCATCATGAGCATCAAAATGAAGAGGATCATGGTTGCACTGCATCGGCTAAAGTGAACCAAACTTTGGAAAAGAAGTCCAGGAAAGGAGTGCCCAGAAAAATTACGTGGTTCACTCCGCCATCAGACGATGAAGAAATGATGAACGAAAGACTTTTTTAAGACTTGACTTTTAAGTTCCAGCATTCTTCCAAATAGTGATCTTTCCTAAATATTTAGATTAAACAAATTATGTTCTAATTTTTTTTTAAATTATAAATATGGATATTTTTTAACAAGTTTTTAATTATAACAAAAATTCAATGAAGTTATAAATTTTTTAGCTGTCAAATTTTATAAGAACACTAAAATATTTCGAACATTTTGCACCACCGTGAATGGACAAAATTAGACCTTTAACCTTCAAGAGTTTGATAAGTCGCCAGTTTAAAAATATTAAAGCACTTGCTGAGAAACATTGATTTTAACCTTATAATTCAAAAAATAGATCAATTATTGAGTTGTGGAGCATAATAACAATATAGCATCAAAAAATATGTTTCAAAAAATTTTGAGGTTAATGAAATTCGATAACACAAAAAAACATAAAAGTATAGACAAATTACAATCCGTATGAAAAGTATTTGAGTTGCGCAACTAAAGTTTGAAGAAGGCATACCAGTCAGTATCAAGTGTGATTGTAAATGAACAGTTGGTAGCAATCAGGAGTGTCAATTTAAGCAATAATAACCTTCTAAACCACGGTAAGTGGGCATTAAACTTTGGGTTCTCTATTTGATAGTAACTCCATTGCTGAAAAACAAAAATATACATGTGTGAAAAGAATAAAGTTAAAAGAGAGGCAAAAATTAACCTTGCAGAGTTGTTCTGAATTTAGTATAAAATTTGCAAAAATAGGAGAAAAATGTTACCAGTGACAATTTTTTTTCCTAATTTGCCACTATATAACAATTGAATCTTTTTTGTACATTTACTTTCGTTAAAATAAAAAAATATAAATGTTTCTGCTGGGTGAGTTTTTTTAGTAAAAAAATGATAAATAATTAGTGCTTAAAAATTGCTGGTATTTCTAAGGTTGAGCTTGGCTAATGAAAAGAAATTGAAAGCTACTTTGATCAACATTGATCAATCGTTCCTTTGATGTCCGATCTAATGTGCAACTAAAGTCAGGCCAGTCAATAAAACTTAATTGAGCGATCAATAGTTATTTTTAATTGCTTTGTTTCTTTGAAGTGAACAACGTGACAACGCTGTTTGATCAACCAATTAAGAGTTCATTTAATTGGTCTGAAAAAGTATAAAAGAAAGAAAAGAGTATAGGTGAGGTATTTTCTACAATACTCGTTCATCGTGTTAAATTATCAATTTATTTAACAAAAAACTATCAATTCTAATTCTTAACGTTTTTACTAATTTTTAAAAAAATCATTTACAATGTCTTCAATAAACATGAATAATTTAAAAATTGAAAATGTTCAAAATTTGGAAGACGAATCGTTAGATGATTCACTATTCGAAACAAATGTGAATTATTTTGAAAACAGGAGAAACATGGCAATTTACAAAGGCAAAAGATTCAAGAAAGCAAAGAATGCTGTAAGCAAAATAGTTAAAAGCTCCAACAACGCTGAAAAAATTTCAACCAAGCCCAAAATTAATGCCTCTCCAACAACTTCAGTAGAAAATCTCTCCATAAATACCTCGGTCTGGTCATCCGACTCTATCGTTCCTAACAACGTCAACAACAATTCGTATTCATCGTTTATTTCTCTTTACCCAATTTATTTCACTGATTGCTCAGCAAAACCTCTAACATCTGAGGACAACATAAGTACCAAACCAACAATTATCGATGAAGATGAAGGATCACGCATGTACATCATTTCCCATCACAACAACTGTCCAGCATGCAACGCTGAAAATCGACAGTGTAGCATTAGTGACAATTCGGATCATCTAAAACAACTCTGCATGATATTAGCAGTCCAACAGTCGAACTTATCTGTGAACGGGAGATTATAAAAATTTTTGAGAAAAATTTGGCATTTGATGAGCGATATCAATTGGTATCATAGGTAGCCAAACGGCAACCCCCGATCTCGGGGAAAATGTCGTCTAAACGTGTGTTGTTGTTGTTGATGAGCGATATTCTTCTTAGACTATTGAAATTATCAAAAACCGTTTGTCGATACTGTTCATTTGATTTTGTTGTTATCTTGTGATTGTTGTTATTATTTCTTTTCTACTATATTTTCTATGATTTATGATGGATAATTTGATAATTTTCTTTCCGTTACGTTTTCTCATTTTGAAATTCGTTAAAATGAAATGAACACTACATTTTTTTTAATTCATCAATTTTTTATGTAGATTTTCTGTTTGTATAGATTTTTTTTTGAAATTACTTTTATTTGGTTACGTATATTATATATATTTTTTCATTTTACATTATTCTTCATTTTTAAATTTAATTGATGTTTCACAAGAATATATCTCAATACGGCTACACGTTTGAATGGATTTTATTTACATTTTGGTTAAAGGGTTAAAAATTATAGAAGATATTGTAAGCCATCAAATCTTGTCGTGTACCTATAACAGATAGTCTGGACTTTTTGATAAAAGTTGGGAAACGGCTGACATTACTTTTAATTAATGCTAGTTTTATGTTTGAGCTGTTAAGACAAAATAATAAAATGAAATATATAGAGTGCGCTAGGAACAACGAGTGTTTTTTGTGTAATACTGTGTATAGTTTGCTCCCATTTTGTACTGATTATTTTAACAAGTTTTATAACGATGTGTCAACGGCTTCATTATCGCAAACATGTAAAATGTTTAGTAATGAAAGTTAAAAAGATGATACGTTTCATCATATTTTGATAAAAATGGAGTAGAGATAAAATAATTGAATAGAAAAGTGAAGATGAGTAAAGTGATGAAGAAATAAATAAAAATGTTATGAGTTGGAAAAAGTTATTAAATGAAGTTCGCATTTGAGACAAGTCAATACGGATAATTAGCTTGCAAAAAACATGGAAGCACTTGCTAAGTTGAAAAATATAAGAAACATTGATTTTTACTGATGTATATAGTTTAACAAATAGATCAATTATTGAGTTGTGGAGTGTAGTAACAATATAGCATCCAGAAATATCTTCTAAAAAATTTTGAGATTAATGAAATTTGATAATGTTCTTTCACACACAAAACATAAAAGAATAAACAAATTGCAATCCGCATGAAAAAATTTTAGTTGCTCAACTATAATTTGAAAAAAAAGGCATACCAGTTAGCATCATGTGTGACTCAGTATGAACAGTTGGTAGTAGTCAGGAGTGTCCATTTAAGCAATAATAATCCTCTAAACCATGGTAAGATGGCATTAAACTTTGAGTTTTCTATCTGATAGTAACTCTATTTCTGAAAAACAAAAATATACATGTGTGAAAAAAAAAGGGAAAGGAGAGCCAAAAATTAAGCTTGCAGAGTTTTTCTGAATTTAGTATAAAATTTGCAAGAATCAAAGAAAAATGTCACTTGGGACAATTTTTTCTTGCTAGTTTGCTACTATATAACAGTTGAATCTTTTTTGTATATTTTCTTTTGTTAAAATAAAAAAATGTAAATGTTTCTGCTGGGTGAGTTTTTTTAGTAAAAAAAATGATAAATAATTAGTGTTTTAAAAAATGCTGGTATTTCTAAGGTTGCCATTACTTTTCATTAGCCAGGCGGCTAATGAAAAGAAATTGAAAGCCACTATGGTCAACATTGATCAATCGTTCCTTGGATGTTTGATCTAATACGCAAGTAGAGTCGGGCCAGTCAATAAAATTTAATTGAGCGATCAATAGTTATTTTTAATTGCTTTGTTTCTTTGAAGTGAACAACGTGACAACGCTCTTTGATCAACCAATTAAGAGTTTATTTAATTGATCTGGAGAAGTATAAAAGAAAGAAAAGAGTATAGGTGAGGCATTTCCTACAATACTCGTTCATCGTGTTAAATATTCAATTTTGGTGTTTAAGTTATTTAACAAAAACAATCAATTCTAATTCTTAACGTTTTAGCTAATTCAGAAAAAAAATAATTTACAATGTCTTCAATAAATATGAATAATTTACAAATTGAAAATGTTCAAAATTTGGAAGACAAATCGTTAGACAATTTACTATTCGAAACAAATGTAAATTATTTTGAAAACAGAAGAAACATGGCATTTTACAAAGGCAAAAGATTCAAGAAAAGGTTTAATGCTGTGAGTAACAATGTAGAAAGCTCTAACAACGCTGAACAAATTCTATCAAACTCAAAAATTTTTGCCTCTCCAGCAAATTCAGATGAAAACCTCTCCGTAAATACCTCGGTCTGGTCCTCAAAGTCCATCGATTCTAACAACGTCAACAACGATTCGGATTCATCGTTTATTTCTCCTTACCCAATTTATTTCACTGATTGCTCAGCAAAACCTCTAACATCTGAGGACAACATAAGTACCAAGATGAAGGATCACGCATGTACATCATTTCCCATCACAACAACTGTCCAGCATGCAACGCTGAAAATCGACAGTGTAGCATTAGAGACAATTCGGATCATATGAAACTACTCTACATGAAAATAACAGTCCAACTGAAGAAAAATCAAACATATCTGTGAACGTGAAAATATTAAAAGTTTGTGAGAAAAATTTGGGAGTTGGTGAGCGAAATTCTTCTTAGACTATTGAATTCATCAAAAAACTAATTGACGATATTTTTCAATTGATTTTTTACTATTTTTGATTTTGTTCTTTTCTACTGTTTTATTTTATGATTAATGATGAATAATTTGATAATTTGTTTATTAGTTTCATTTCCTCCTTTTGAAATTCGTTGAAATGAAATGAACTGCGCAATTTTTTAATTCATCAATTTTTTTTGCAGATTTTGTTTTTAATAATTTGAAATGATTTTTTTAACTTAATGTACTCCGTGAATTATATATAAAATCTGAATAAACAAATTCAAACTCAGCTTCAGCGTTGTATTGTTTTAGTTTTACTGACTGACATTTTATATAACATCGGATCAAATATGGAAAATTATCAGATGATTTTTCGCTATTGTTTCAGTTTTTAATGTTTTCACTCGCCTTTCATAATTTAAAATTCTATTTAATTTTTGAAATTCGGTCAGTCATTGCTCACTGTTGTATTCATGGTGGTGGACCAGAATACTTGAAGGAAGTTTCTCGTGAATAATCTGAACTGGACATATAACATGCTCTGCGATCGATCTCCTGGAAATTGATGGTAGTTCCTAGAACTAAGACAATGGTGGGTGATAGATGTATGCAAGTTGCTTTACCAAAGATTTGGAACGATCCACCTGTAAAAAAATTCAAACAGGAACTGAAGACGCACTGGTTCAATAATTTTTTTTATTTATAACCTCTGAGGAATATCTATGAGAGAATAATATTAATTATCTTTAAAACACCGAGTATCTTACGCACGAACGTCTGGTATATATCGGCTTCCGTATTTATGACTTCAAGCATTATGAACCACAAACTTTCAGCGTCATTTTGTTTATAGTTTCTTATCCCAATACATGCTCAGCTCATCTATTAATATTACCAACGGCAAATGAGTTTTTTTTGTTCAAAATTTTTTAGTTTCACAGGTTCTATCTAATTTTTATGTTTATTTTTTATTATATTATCATTTCCAATTCGTCCATTATATTTCCATTCATAATATTTCAACCTTATTATTTGTTTACAAATTGGTTAAAAATTCATGTCATATTAATTAATTAGTTTATTACTGTTAAATTTCTTATTACGTAGATCGCTTAATTAATTGATACAATATTGAAAGACATTAATAGACAAGAAATAAACTTTGCAACGTTCTCGACTTGTTTATTATCAACCGGATCAACAGAAAAGGAAAAGTGAAGTTACATACAAAGCAAAGAACATTGGGTCCAAAGAAAATAAATGTATACTATAAATCATAATGTTTTAATATAAAACATAAAACTTAACACCTTCTCATTTTATTTAAAACATTAGATGACCTTAACCTAAATGTTCTGAAGACCCATCGCACACATCAGATTCTTTAGTCTTGGTCCTACCATTGGTTTTGTCAGAGCATCAGCAACTTGAAGTTCTGTCGCAACTCGTTCAACTGAAACTTCTTCTTCTGCAACTTTTTCTCTGACAAAGAAATGTCTAATGTGGATGTGCTTTGTTCTTCTGTGAAGTTCTGGATTGTGTGCTAACCGAATTGCTGCTTCATTGTCGACAAAAATTTCTGGTTTTTTCTTTAGATCTACGATGTCGTTCAACCATCGTTTGAGCCATATCACTTCACGAGCTGCTTCACTTGCGGCAACGATTTCTGCTTCAGTAGTTGAAATCGCAACTGAGGGCTGACGTTGGCTAAACCAACTGATCACGCTTCCTCCAAACATACAGATTACACCTGATGTCGATCTTCCACTAGTTTTATCTCCTCCATGATCTGCATCACTGTAGGCTATAAGTGTATTGTTTTGACCAGACTTGTAAGCAATACCGACATCAGCTGTGCCTTGCAAATATCTGAAAATTTGCTTAACTTGTGCTACACTAGACTTGCTGGGTTTCTCTAAACTTCTGGATGCTACTCCAACTGCATATGCAATATCTGGTCTTGTTCCCGTCATCAAGTACATCAATGCACCAACTGCTGATCTGTAAGGAAATTTCACTTCCTCATGTTCATTTTTGTTTTCATCGAACTCCTCAGATTTTGAAATCGGAGTTGTACAGGATTTACACTGACTCATCCCAAACTTTTCAAGAATCATTCTTGTATAGGATGACTGACTGACATTAATATTTCCCTTCTCATCTTGATTAATCTCTAATCCAAGGAAATATTTTGCAGGTTTAGATGTTATCTTGAACTCAGACTTTAATTCTTTTTCAAATATTTTTAGTTCTTCTTTATCGGTTCCTGCAACTAGTCCATTATCAACATACAGTGCAAGTATGAGTTTCTTTCCTCCCTGTATTCTAATGAACAAACAAGTATCTGCATCGCTTTGTTTGAAATGTCTCTTTTTCAAGAATTCAGCAAAGCGTTTGTTCCAACATCTTGGAGCTTGTTTAAGTCCATAGAGACTTCGCTTGAGTTTACAGACTCTTCCTGAATTATCTTTAAAACCTTCAGGTTGCTCCATGTAAATATCTTCATCTAGTTTGCTGTATAGAAATGCTGTTGACACATCAAACTGCATGAGTGACATCTTTTCATTTGCAGCAACACTTAATAGTGTTCTTATAGTTGAACTTCTGACCACAGGACTATAGGTTTCTTCATAGTCAATTCCCTTTTTTTGAGAAAAACCTTTTACCACTAGCCTGGCTTTAAAACGTTCAACAGAACCATCTGGATTGTGTTTTACCTTGTAGACCCATTTGCATGGTATTGCCTTATGACCTTTTGGAAGACTTACCAAATCCCACGTTTGATTTTCCTTTAATGACTGCATTTCACTGTTCATGGCTTTAAACCATTCATCTTTTTCATCACTTTGAATGGCATCTTTGTAGCTCTCTGGTTCAAGTACTTCACTTAATGCAGACATAACGAAAGGATCATAACGAGATGGCTTTTTGATATTATTCCTGTCACGTAAAACCATACCTTTGGTCTTTTGATTACAACAGTCAGATTGATCTTCTTCATCAGATGAAACTGAACTACGGTTGTGAACATCTTCATTAGTGTCATCTGAAATTTCTTCTTTTGAATCATCATTTCTACTACTTGAGTCATTTTCTGATTTGCAATTGATTTTAGGATCTGTTGTAAAATCTTTTTGAGTCGGATGTTCAAATGATGTTGTACATTTCATAGGTTTTTCTTGGAAAACAACATCTCTTGAGAATATCATTTTATATTGATTTTTGAGCCATATACGATAGCGTTCGTCACCATCGTAACCAACAAGGTAACCTTTTATGGCTTTCTTATCCATTTTTTGACGTTTTTGATCAGGTATGTGAACAAAACATGTAGAGCCAATTATTCTCAAATGGTTAATTCTCGGCTTTTTACCTGTCCAAATTTCAAATGGGCTTTATCTTCAATCGACGACTTGCCTGTTCGATTAAGTAAATATACTGCAGTTGAACATAACTCAGCCCACATAGCGACTGGAAATTCAAAATCTGG
>NW_008704261.1:986455-987523 GCF_000326865.2 Helobdella robusta | reverse complement strand
AGTTTGCGAAAGTAAAAAATCTAATAAATTTCACATTAACACTTTTACATTTTTTATGTTTTAATTCCTTTTTTAAAGATTTAATTGTTATTTTTCATAATTTCAAATCTCTTCAGTCTTTACAGTTACACTTTACAGACATCAGAATTTTTTCTCAATTGCTCATTTTACTTATTTACCTGATATTCATGTTTCATTTTCTTTCTTTTTTCTACCTAGAAATGGTTTATTTTTCAAATTTTAGTTGGGCGCTGTTGAAGTTTAGAAATCACATTCATTAGATAAATTTAATTGATTGATTGAACATACTTAAGTATTTAAATATTTATTCATTCCAGAAAAAACAGGGTGGTATATATTAAAAGCACCCACAAATTTAAAATCAGAAATCTGGCAGAAATTTCACATGGTTTTTCAAAAAAAGGAAAATGATGAAAGCGAAATTCCTGTGAATTACTATTGAGTATTGTGCTTGTATTAAGTGCAATAAGGTATATCAGTTTAAAGATTCATCAGGTAAAAACTTTGGCACTAAAAATCAGCAAGAACATATTAAACATTGTGCTGTAGTCTTGCCAAAGTCACAGTTGAAAATCCAGCAATGCTTGAAACGAAAAATTCAACTGTCTCCTCAAGAATTAACGATGTTGAAGCATAGGCAGATCTTTTTCTGTGTTGATGGTTACCACTCATACAAATCTGTTGAAAATAAAGGGCTTCTCAATTTGATGCAGAGCTGTGTTGAGTTAGGTGCCAAATATGGAAAGTTTGATGTTTCTGACGTTGTTGTGGGAAAATATTAGTAACATTTAATTTTTAATTAATTTTCATGTTATTTTATTACACTTGCAGTGTGATTACTTCACCAGTGTGTTTTATTACACATATGATCTTGTATTTTTGAGTTCTGCTTTTTAAATGTCATTTGTAAAAATTGGCCTGGGTTGGGTAAAATTGGGATGGTGCAGATGGGTCGTGNGTTGGGTCGGATTGGGTTGGGTTGAAAAGTTGCATTTTCAGGCGGGTTGGGTTGNGATGGGTTGAGTTGAGTGATGGGTTGGGTCAGTA
>NW_008704261.1:933106-985301 GCF_000326865.2 Helobdella robusta | reverse complement strand
TTAACGTTATTATTATCATCGCTGTGGTTCTTCTTGCTTCTTGTGATGATGTTCCATTTGCAAGTGATATTTGCGCTGTGGGTTGTGGCGTTGGTATCTACAGTGTTGGCACTGTTGTTGTTGTTATTGTTGATGCTGTTGTTGTTGTTGATGTTGTTGATGTTGTTGTTAGGGTTGTCACTATTGATGATGTTCCACTTGCAACTGATATTGATTTTATTCGATTTAAAATTTAATGACCACACCTTTAATTATTTTCAGATTGCTAAACTACTTTCATTAAAACAAATTTATTACACATGCATCTCAATATTTATATTTAAACTTATTAACAACTTAATTCCAAAAAATTTTAATAATTTGTTTATTTATAGTAACTCAATCCAGTTAAAACACACAAGACATACCTCAGCATTTTATATTGATAAAAACAGATTGAAACTTATCAATAGTAGCATAAGAGTCGTCGGACCTAAGACGTGGAACAAATTACCTGAATATTTGAAAGAAGCTAAATCCGTTGTAAAATTTAAAAAAGACATCAAATCTTACTTTTAAACATTTGAACCCCCTTAACTTTTTGTGTGGGTTCATGTACGTGTGTGTGTGTACGTGTGTGTTTATATATATATATATATATGTGTGTGAATAAGTATGTTTTACATGGGTCTATATATATATTTGTGTTTCAATAATTACAAACGACATTCTGATAAAAATGTAAAAGAGTTGATTACTTAATTATTATTCCATTTTTGGTTTTTTAGGATTTGTAATATGAATGTGAGTTTACATGCACTAAAATATTTGAAATATGCTTTCATTTTTACAATTGTCACTGGTAATCATTACAAGAAAACCATATTTTCTTTTCGATTTCCAGATCATTTCTTTTCATTGATATCATTTCTTTGATTTCTTTGTTTTGTTTCGATGAAATAAAAAAAATGTCAAATATATATATATATATATATATATATATATATATATTTATATATATATATATATATATATATACATATTTACACAACTCAAGTTTGCTGTGTGAAGAAGTAGTCATAAATGTATTGCATTACACTCAACAACTTGTCTGGTAGAAACATCTGATCTATGGGCACATTGCACCTCATGATGTTGAGAAACAGCTCAATGACTTGAGAACTGTATGTTATTTGGTGTTCTGTCGGATCAATGAGCGGGCAAAGGAAGTGTTGTTCTTTTGAATAACTAACTTCCTCCTATTTAAAATATTAATTACAAAAAATTTTAAGTTTAAAAGTTCTAACCATGTTTTTAAATATCTTGTCATTATTTGTTTTTTCAGATGCCCAACTAATAAATCTGACGCTGATAAAAAAACGATACTCGAATGATACCCGAGGAAACCTCAGATGATCCTCAAATGCAGAAATTATTTTAAGGCTTTTTTTTATGAAAAACTCAGTAACAAAATTGGCTGATGTTTTATTGATAACCTCATTTTCACACTGAATAAAATAAAAATTATGAATTAAAATATCAATATGAAAAATGAAAAAGTGTTTACAGGACTTACAATAAACTATTTATAGGCAAAAGACTATTTACATGCAAAAAATTATTTACATAAAAAAATACGTACAGAAATATTTCAAATGTAGAAAAACTATTTACATATAGTACATTAATTACAAAAAAACTAACTACACGACTTAAGTTCTCTGTGTAAAGACGTAATCATAAATTTGTTGCACAGCATCCAACAATTTATCTGGAGCAAACATCTGATTAATAGGCACGTTGCACCTCATGATGTTGAGAAAGTGTTCGATGACTCTAGGGCTGTATGTTATTTGGCGTTCAGGCGGCTGAATGAATGGGCATAGGAAGTGTTGTTCTACCAAATAACTGACTTCCTCCCTGGTAGCCCTGATCGTGGTGTAGATGGTGAGGAGGGATGGGGAACGGCAGAGTGGGCATGTTGTAACATGTTTTTAACATAACATAAACAGTTATGTTATTTGAATGCTCTATTTACAAATGCTTTTATTGTGCTTCGTTTGTATTTTTCCGTGCACTAGAGATTTATAATTTGGTCAGGGTTGTCTTACGTGACAAAAATATTGTCGACGTTTCTTGCACAAAATTGGCGTTTTACTTCAAGATTTTTGAGGAACGTTTGTTTTTCTAAGTTGCCAACTTAGAAATTGGCGAAGAGTACCCTAAGTTGTATACCGTGTTAAGGATGATATCAATTATGTCGAAAACGGCTGCATGTGTGAATGGGGATACTGCTTCAAGTGAGGCTATGTGTTTGGTAGGATTGTTTTTGCTAATTATATTAATAAATTCTCCAGATGATTGTAGATTGTAGTTATTTGGAGCGTATGGTGACAATATTTTGTTGAGATATTTGGCGATAGGATAAGTGACAGTTGGGATCTGGCTGATAATTCGGCGGAGATTATTGTCTTTGTGGGTCTTTATGTTTCCTTATAGATAACCCGGTAAGTGCTCGCCAGTGAATATATGGCTAGAATCGTCAGGGTTATGATTATTAGATTTTCTAAATATTTTGTTGATTTTAATTTTAAGGTCTGATGTCAAACATCCAAGATAATTGAAGCTGTTGACTGTTTACCGTTAATAATTATGGAGAATTGGACATTTGAAATTTTAGATCTGATTTAGCTTTGTGCTGTCCTCATCAGAATTTTCAAAAAAAGTTTTGTAAGATGACCTATGAAGTTGATTATTTGATGTAGTTCACATTACGTTGCATTAAGTTTTTTAGGAAATGCAATAAGTATTGACTTGGATAGATCTTCTAGAATGGCACCGCTGTTATAAATCTCATTCAAAATTTCTGTAACTTTTTCAATGCCAACATCATCAAAGCATTTAAATTTTTTAACAACTATCTCATCTGGACCTAGCGCTTTATTTGATTTCATTTTGGAAAAACATAACGAACTTCAAATCTAAGTATCTTTGGCTCTTCTAAGTCTTTTTTAATAGGATGATTTTTACAACAGATACCATTGAAAATATCGTTAATATATTAAGTCCATTTTTCAGTTATTTTTTTTTTCTCTGAGATTACTTCATCGATTTAGCTTTTATGCATTCAGGAACGGTACAAAGATTTTTATAGTTATTTCTTTGATATTTTCATATATTTCATTTGTAATACTGTTTTTGATCTTTTTAATGATTTAACATTTGTCATTTAACTATTTCTCGTTTGCTTCTAAGCACATTTTTGATTGTTTTGTTCAGCTTTTTTAACTATCAGGATTGCAACTTTTTACTTTTCTTAAATCATCCATCAGAAATACGATGTCATCTGTTATCCATTTATGACTTCTTCTTTTTTCTTTCACAGGTATAACTTCCCTTGCTGATTCTGTGAGGGCATCTTTAAATATTTCATATTCAAATTTATTTACGTTTTTCGTCAATAACTGAAAACTATTCCGTACTTCAACGTTATACTTGAGCTTGATTTTATCATTCTGTGTAAGACTGGCTACGTTTTTGGGCCACTCCACCTTAATTATTTTATTTTTATCCTGATTTTACAAACTGGGTTATGATCACTGCCACAAACAGCTCCAGGATATTTTTGCAATGCAAAACAGCATTTCAAAATTGTTTATTTATAGTACTGTTATAAATCATTTTTTTCCGTTGTCTCTGAAACTGTTGCATGTATATTTTTGCCTTTGGTGATTGTCAAACCAAGTTTTGGTAATAATTTAATCATTTGCAACACACCAATCAATCAACTTTTTTCGTCTTTTTCTCAGCCATTCAGTTCACGCATAATAATAACAACTTTTTAAGATTTTCATGTTTTCACAGCATCATCAAGATCATTGTAAAGAGCATTAAGGTTTTCTTCAGTGCTTTCAGACGTTGGCACATAAATTTAAATAACAGCTAGGTTGAAATGTTTTGCGTGTATTTTAATCATTAAATTAAAATATAAATGTGTTAAAATTTAAAATATAACTAGTAAATTATAATAGTGTTAACAATAATGTTAACATTCCGTAAATGTCAACAAGCTTGCTGTATCTGCCGACTGCGAACGCACACACAAACAAACACACACAAACAAACACACACACACACACTTACCTGATTTTTCAGTTTTCTCCGGCAGTCGTTGTTTTTGGCAGCTGACTTTCTGTTTTGAGCGACTTGAGCTTCTACGCTTGCCTCTTGAATTTTTGGATTTCCTCCTTTCGTTTCCATCTATTCCATCTGGTTTCCTATTCTGATTTTGATTTTGTCGTTTTTTACGCAAACTACTGCTTTTGGCAGGTGAGCCATATGACAACAGACGTTTCTTTCCTGATTTGTCTTCCTCCCAAGTTGCTTCCAACGGTGGTTCAACAACCAAACTAGCTGCTTTTTCTAAAAATTTAATTAATAGTTTAAAAAGTTCTGTTTTAACTTGTTGAGTGACAAATTTTGAAAAAAACGAACGAATTATTTTTAATTAAAATTATTATCGTGACTTTTTTCTTATTATTATAAAATAATATTACAATTAAAAATGTTCTTTACTAATAATGCAGTTTTTTTACTAATATTAATAATACCTTCAGCTATCTTTATTGCTCTCCTTCGCCTTGCTACTTTGTCTTCCACTTTTTCATCTGCAAACGTGCCAAGCAGAGTTTTTAAATAAAGTTAATTTCAGTAAAAGTGATAGTTAAAATACGTTTAGTGCGCTATGGAATTTTCAGCATTTTAATTATAAATAAGTAAAATTTGAATTGTCAAATTTTTAATAACACTTTTTATTATCATTGTCTTATTTCTTCAGATTACAAAACTTTTTAATGCTTTAGGTATCATTATTAATTCACTCACCCAAATGTTATAACTAATTTTTTTGTTTTTATTTTTAAAAATTGAGTTGGTTGTTTGAAAAATAAAGTTGAATTGAGTGTAATAATTTCAGCATAGCAAAGTAAACTATAAAAATATTTTTAAGTAAATTTTAGTTTAAAAATTAAATATTTTCAATAGAAAATTTACCGCAGCACCAAAAAAAGAGGCACGCAACAAAGACAATCCCCACTCCAATTCCGAAACATATGCAGACCACCTTTGCCGCGAAATTAGGATCTTCATGGAAAATAATCTTCCCCGTTTCTGCAAATGTGCCTAATTATTTATTTATTCACACACGCAATAAACATCAATAAAAAGAGAATTGATATAGACAAAGTCTTGAGTAAAATCTCATTCCCCTTAATTTGCATTAACTGTGGGATGGCCTCTTTTATCTCAATTTATAGAGATTTTTAAAATAAAAATAATTATTTAAAATTACTCTTTCAAAAAATGTTATAAATTTTCTATATTTGATTTATTATTGTTTTTTACAACATAATTCAGAGTTTATAAATACTAAAACATCTAAAAATGTTACAAGATTTCAAATTCTATGTCACCATTAGCGTCCCGCTTATATCTTCCAGATATCCAAGATTTAGCTTTTCCCATTATATTCTCGTTCACTTCAGCCATATGTAGATCTGACCAATTCAAAAACAGTCAAAATAACTATAATTATTAATTTCTTGGTAAACCAAAAATTATAAATTTGGAAAGTGCATAGTAAATGTAAAAGAGATTATTTATTTAAATCATATCTACAAAAGTCGTGCATAAACATCATTGTTCAAACGTTTTGGTTGGTGAAAATTGCTGTAAGCACTGAAATGAAAAAAGTTTCAAACAGTTGTAAAATGAAAAAAATTAAAGTCAAATGATCTTTCTAAATAACTTCAATCGAACTTGAGTTGAAAGTAAACAATTCTAATATAAATAAACAAAAAAGAAAACAGTTGAAAATAAAATTAATAATAGAATTATTTTGTCAACTTGTTATGTGGTAAAGTAATGTTAGTATAACTACATTCAAAAATAAAACATATGTGTTTTATTGTTACTCAAAGGCAGTTGCAGATGGTTGAAAAATAAAATTCAATCAATCCAATTGGCCGATTTGATTAATTTCTTAATAAAATCAAAATAATTAAAGAGATCAACGTTTATAAATAAATAAAAAAAATATCAATATTACGTTTATGTACCATGTAAACAAAACATTTCATGTGCAGATTTTAAGTAAACATGTGTAATATTATATTGTTGTAACCCATCACTCTCATAACAACTAACACTAATGTTATAACTTTAATGATTTCTATATTTTCAACAGCAGTCTTGTAGCTTCCAACGATCGTCAAGTGCTCGTTATTCCGTAGGTTCAAGATTTCCGATGGATGGATTCTTCAAACGCAAATTTTGTTGAATGCCAACAGTAACAGAAACATTGTATTACAACCAATCAAAGTAACTACATAAATCACAATTACAAATTTGCTTCAACTCTCGCTCAAAAATAATCTCTCTTCACAAGTTCTTATATACTATATGGCCTCTACAGTTGATTTTTACACTTTATATTTGCGGAACTTTATGTAACGCTATTTAAACGCGCAACTCTATATAAATATCGTTTGACAACTCGTTTGCTTTTGTGAGTTTTCAACGAAAGATATTTTGGAAAACTCGCGTCTTACAATCGTTCTTTCTGGCCAGTAAGCCAAGCGAGCCATCATCACTAGCGTGTTTGATTGTGTTTAATGTTTGTTTGTGTGAATTTGTGTTTGGTGCGTGTACGTGTTTGTATTTATGTGGTGTGTGTGCACACATGTGTGTGACCAAACGTCAGAAATGTTCTCCACTGCCATCCAATCTTTATTGTACCGGTCATCATTTGACACGCACCGACCACCGCTTGAGAGGCTCCACAGCTCATCAACTGAAACACCATCACTGTCCGACATGGAGCATCTTGTAGATAAATTTTTTATTGAATACGCAAGTAGGCCTGTAAATGAATGAATGAATGAATGATTGAATAAATGAATGAATGAATGAATAAACGAACGAATGAACGAACGAATGAATGAAAAGCAAATGAATGACTGAGTAAACAACAGAAACAAAACAAACTCTGGTCAGCTGTTGAGACGATTTCTGAGGTACGCCAGAGTATCTCCCGAAAACTTGCCCTCATATCTGACTTATAGGACGGCGTGATGGCTCAATGGTTAAAGGCGCCTGGTCTTGCTATTGCAATGACTGGGTTCGAACACAAAGAGATCCACGCCTATCATATGCAATGTGTATGATGCGTGGTTGGCACGCGTATTCATACACGCTGTGTGTGTTTGTCGCTGAAACCTCTGAAGCAAACGCAAAAGAGAAAGATTAACTTTTAACCTTTATCTAACACAATCATCCCACGCAAATTGGATGGAGCCCGTTGGAGTGAGCATGGTTGAGTTTTTCGAACATAGATGTTTAAACTGTTAATAAAAATTTAAATGTAAGATAAAAAACAACTTGAAAAATTAAATGCAACATTTGAGTGTGCGTGATGTTTGCATGAGTCAGTCGGCAAATTTTGTACTGGTGATTCTGCTGATTCATTCATTCATGCCTTGCAAAGTGCGCTTGTAAGACTCGCGTCTTCAAACCATCTTTCGTTGAGCAATTACATTTCATGCATTTATTGTTATTTGTATTTCAATTTTTATTATCAGTCGCAAATGTCCAGTTTAACGTTTTCTTGGCACAAGAGTCATAGGGGTGTCAGTTTAAGGTGTGACCTCGCCCTACCTTCAAGTCCCCCTCTCATCAACTCCTACCTTACCGGGGTGCGGGATCTTTTTAACTGAATGCTGATTGCCAAATATTTTTCATCGATCGATTTTATTAATGGATACATTTGTTTTGTATCTGAACGTCTTAAGAAATTTTTTCAATTGTCGCAATATTTAAAAATTGTCAAAATTTTTATTTTTATATTTATGATTACGTCTTTACACAGAGAACTTAAGTCGTGTAGCTAGTTTTTTGTAATTAGTGTACTATATGTAAATAGTTTTTTTTACATTTGAAATATTTCTGTATGTATTTTTTTATGTAAATAATTTTTTTCATGTAAATGGTCTCTTGCCTGTAAATAGTTTATTGTAAGTCTTGTAAACATTTTTTTCATTTTTAAAATATTAATATTTTAATTCATAATTTTTATTTATTTTTGTGTGAAGATAAGGTTATCAATAAAATATCAGACAATCTTGTTACTGAGTTTTCCATAAAAAAAACTTTAAAATAAGCTCTGCATTTGAGGATCATCTGAGGTTTCCTCGGGTATCATTGGAGTATCATTTTTTTATCAGTGTCAGATCTCAAATATTAAAAATCTTAAAAATCAAAAAATGACAAGATATTTTTAAAAAATTAATAAAATTTTTTAACTAAAAATTTTCTGTATTTTATATTTTAAATTGTTTATCAATTCTATTTAAAAAAAATTAAATACGTAACTCGTAAGTAGGTAAGTATTTTTTTATTTACCGAAAAGATGAAATCCAATTGAAATCAATCGAATATTATTAATAATATTATAAATATTATATTATAATTATCAGAGTGTAAATAAATAAGATGTTAAATATAATGTACGATCCCCTCATGCTATTTGATCAACAAGTGTTTGAGAGTAAAAAAATTTATTTAAAATCGGTAAATTAGTATTTCTGTCACAATATATGCTATATGACGAGCGAATTACCGCGTTAGCGTTAATCAATTTTTTATTAAAAGATTTCGGCCATAATATTTTAAACAAAGTTAGATTAAAATTGTTATAAAAACCCACAAGTGATATTTCAAATGAATTAATAATTAACGAACAGTTATTATAGACTGAATTTTCAGTTTAATTTCCAGTTTTTTTTATATTTTGGCGTTTGTATTCACGTGAGGAAGCTAAGTTGGTTTTGTTGCAAATTGTAAGCTTTAAAATTTGGATTTTGTTTTTTTTGGAAAATGGCAATGTCCGGCCGCAACTTGTCGAACAACTGTGACATTGGACGTACGTTTTCTGCATTAAGATTGGCAAATATGCAACAGTCTGATGGTGCAAAAATCTTTAACCAGTCGACAATCAACGACAGCAGTTTGTTATGCCTGTCCGTCCGAGTACCTGGCGAGAGCTGCTGTGGAATTACAGTTCGAAACAACATGTTTGTTTGTTTGGCGATAATTGCATAGTGGACATAGAAATGTTGTTGACTTACCCCATTTAAATGAGTTTGCATTAGTGGGAAGTTGTTGTATTAAATACTTTCTAGTAAACTTATAGAGAACTACTGATAATCCTTTGACGACATTTGACCAAAGCGAGTTCTGTGGGGGAGAAACTTTGGCATTGGAGATTAAACACATGGTGAGGGCTGGATGCAATTCTTGTCTCTTCCAGCGATTTGAGTGATCGTTTCAGCGAACCTGACTCCACCAGCTTTATCATATATCCTATCATAATAATAATAACAATGTGATTAGTAATAATATTAATAATTGTGTAATAGTGATAATAATGATGACGATGATATGACGGTAACAGAGTGAAAAATCATGTTATCATGTAAATCAATCAACACACACACATACACACATACAAAGACTAAAACACATAAAAACACGACTGACGTATTTATTGTTCCACAGAGGGAATATATTCACGCAGCGAAAAGCATACACACAGACACATACACAGACGAAACCACAAACAGAGAAATATTAAATAAGAGAAAGACACACTTGACCGCAATTCATCACGACTAGTATGCAGAATATTTCAGACGAGGTAATTAGATCCATATGCAACCATTTTCGCATGTGAAACTAAAACGCCAACGCGCAGGCACCTTCTCCTATATAAGGAGATGCAGCATAAAGCAAAAAAAGAGAAACTACAGAAGACACACACGGAACTACACGACAGACAAGACGAGACGGAAAGAAGAACATAAGACACACACGAGTCTACTCGAGAGACGAGACGGAACAAGACGGGAAGGACACAACAGAACTCACGCAACAGATAGGACTCATGACATACAAATAGATTTTATTCATAGCATTTATTTTATTCGTATATATCACCTTGTTTTGGAAAAAGATCTGTAAAACTAAAATGGGTGAGTTTGTGTTTAATTCGCTGAAATATAATATAACTAACTAACATAATAACTAAGTCGCGTAAATCATCAATTTAATTCGTCACCACTATACATTCGTTTAACAATAATCGAGTTTGATCGCGAGCACCACATCAGTGATCCGCTAGTTCCCTGTTCCTATGTGGATATGGTATTCATCGCAACATCAAGATAGAGAACCAGAACTATCTATATAATAACACAACATACAAAGTATACTCATCCACATAATAATATCAGTTTCCTGAAAAATATTATGTATAATTACCACAAACAATTTAATTATCTGTTTGGTGTTGTTGGAGATGTCAACCAACAAACACAAGCATATGTACACACGCAATTCAACCCACCACATACACACACAAACACAAAACACGCACACATACCACACACACACACACACACACACACATACATACATACATACATACACGCAAACAATACGCACACACACTCAAACACGTTCACTGCAACAGCTGTTCCAACTTCCACGCCTTCCAAATTTACATAATTTCTTCCCATTGATAATGGTTTATTGTATAATAAATTAATTGTGTAGAAGTCAGTTCATAATAAAATGTATTAACCAAAAACACCAAGTTGATACTTAAAATAGGAACAGCAACAAAACGAATACAACGACAGAAACATCACCAACAAAATATTAAAAACCAATTCAGCAAGATTGTTGTTGCGGGAGTGGCGAAAGTTACAACTTCAAGATGGCTATGAGATTAATGTAAGATGGCAATTTGCTGACAAAAAAAACAAGAAGAATTAAAGTAATATAAAAATAAATTAATGACTAAACGCAAATTGTGCCAAAAATACATTTAAAAAGATTAAAAGGAAATAATATGGATTGATATATTGAGAACAAATTTACCTACATCGAGGAAAATAAATTGTGCCAAAAATACATTTAAAAAGATTAAAAGGAAATAATATGAATTGATATATTGAGAACACCTACATCGAGGAAAATAAAAGTTTATTTCTGCCTCAAAAATTTTTCAAACGAAAATTTTTTCTACAAATTAAGAAAAAAGTCCATAAAATTTCAAACAGTAATCTGTGTGGATGTGAGTAAAAAAACAGTTAACGTTTTATCATTTGCACGTTCATTGAACTCTATCCGAATAAGTTAGCTTAAAAGGTAAGAGTGCCACCTTGTTTGTCTTGCATTGTGTGTTAACCGGGTTCAAACTCTATCAAATCAAAAATGTTCCGTGATGCAATCTGCAGATATGTAGCTGGTACAAACAGCAAGTTCATTTAATTCGATCTCAAGTGCGAGTCAGACGTTTTCTTGATGAACCCACGTGACAAATAATTCGTCGCCAAACCATGTACGGATTTAAACATTATCAGACATTTTTAAAAAATATCGTCTTGTCGATTTTCAACCAATGTAGCTCGTTCAAGATTGGAGTCACACGTTCAAACCCCTGCCTTTTCGTGACAAGTCTTGCCGCCTGATTTTGGACCAACTGAAGTGTAGCCATTGATCTTCTCGGTAGTTTGAAATAATGACTATTGCAGTAATCTAGCATCGACGTAATAAGTGCATGGAATCCAAGCCAATATGTTCAAACAGTGTCGAATCTTATATAATCGTCTAAGCTGAATCATACTAGCAATTGAAAACGATTTATCTGTTCCTTCATCGAAAGTCCGCTGTCCATCCATACATCGAAGTTTAAGGCCGCGGAACGAATTGGACCTCAACATCATCAAACCTGACCGAGTTTACCTCAAACTTTGATAACTGCTGCTATGTGCCAACAGGAAGCATCTGAGTTTTGTTTTGTTTCAATTTTAAGGTATTGCTTGACATCCAACATTCAATTTTGATAAAGCATTTAGCAACTTTATCGGTTTCAGGCTGAAATGACTCGACCAGCACAATTTACTGCATACCATCAGCGACGCATGACCAACTTGTCCATGTATGCATCTGTTGCCTATGTATGTATGTATGGTTACTCGTTTGTATACTTGTATACATGGTTGCAATAAAACTGTAACGTCAAAGATATTGAATATTAAGAAACAGCACTGCGATACAATACAAAATAGCTATTTTATAATAATGAAAAATAGTAATAATGAAATTAAAGATAAAAATAAAATAACAGCTGCATGATGGATGACATGTTTTTTTGTCTAATATGAATAGTTCATTTGACCAGGAAGATATGACGCAATGATGACGTCATAAAAATTCAACGTAGGACGTGGAACATCTTCCCTCCTCTTGCGTGTTCGTAGAATGAGAGGAACATCGTTTGTCGCAAAAAATTGTTTACAAGTTCAACTCGTTAATTAAAAAAGTTGTGTGGTTTTTTTTCATAAACATAAATGACACATTTTTTTTTTTAAATTTCAAAATTCTTTTTTTTAGTAACTTGTTTTTCTCAACATTTTAAAAATAAACTTTAAAAAAAAGTTCAGTTAAATATTTACGCCTAAATTTTGAATTCATATTCTTTCCTTCAAAAACTTCAAAATGACTTTACACAAAGTTCTGCAGAGGGGAATTTTTTTTTAATTATTCCTCTTTGAATTTTTCTTACTACTGTTATTTAAAAAAATTATTTTGAAATAATTTTCTTGGATTCCTTTTTTTCTTCAAAAAATAATTATTTACAAAACTACTGCAACAATTAAGAATCATCTGAGAAAAAATTGAAAAGCCACTGTTTATAAACTCATCATTCCTTTTACAGAAATTATCATTGAACGTCTGATTTCGTTTTTGAAGCAAAATATTTTACTATCACATGATAAGTATCATTTGAGAAGATTTTACTGTATTTGGCAGCTGGACCCAAAACGTATTTGGTCTGTGAGAAAAAGCCCCCTGGGCAGTCAAAATGTAAAGTTGTGGGCAGTAATAAAACAAAAAATGTAGCCAATAATTCGTACTTACAGTTACCTACACTCAAGCACTCACTGCGACCACAAACGAGTTATTTTAGCTTGAAGCAACAAAAAATATTATATGCTGCACATATGCATATGGTTTTCATAGAATCACTGAAGCTTTATAGACAGTTAAAAAGTAATTAAATTTTATTATTTTTCTTCAATAAAAACATTTTTTGAATCTTAAATTTATCTGCGTATTAAAATGATAGTGTAATTATGTAATAAAATTATTTAAAATGAATAGAAAGTAGAAAGTGTCACATTTTCCTCTTCTGGTTTGGCTTCTATCTTCATCCAATATTTCATCGCCTGTCTCGTACTGTTCTGTCGATTGAGAAAATATTCCGTGGAACCAAAACCTGCTCCTTTGCTTTTGGTGTACTTTATACTTTGTGTACGGTCCGATTCAACCACAGCAGAATAGAAGGTCGAGGGTCCCAATCGCCTAAAGGCGGCATGTTATGGTAAACATACAAGTACTCGTTCTCAGTGGTGACTGATGAACTGGATTTTTTTATTGACTTCAAATTCTCTGAGTGTCAAAGCCGCCAGGGCTTCAAATAGTTCAGCACTGCGCAATGTTTCTTCATCTAGCTCAATGCACGGCATTCAACATGTTAAAATTGAACTGCGTTCAGCGAACGTCAAAGAGTTTTAGCAGTGACATTAGGCAAAAGTTGTAATTTAATTTATGAAATGTTTGTTCGACTTCACTAACGCTGCTACATGTAGAGTTTCATACTAGATTTGATCTATGGACGCCGCACAACACTTTAAGCTGTCATCAACAGATTCTACATTTTCCTCAAACAATTTTCAAAAACCAATTTTATCGTCTGTGTTTACCGCTGCACCATCAGTAACTACAGATGAAGCGTGTTTGAAAACACGTTTCACTGCTGCATCCCTAATTTTCTGCTGCATGGCTGCTAAAACTTAAGTACGAAGAAAGGAAAACACGAATTTAGATACGAACTGTATGAAGAACTTACGAGTAAAACACTACGGCTGAACGTTAATAATAGTTAATACAATGATTGATCAATTTGATACAGTGTATGTCAAACGTCTGATGTCTTGTAGGAATACTCACTCCGGTCTGGCAATCCGTATCAAACTTTTATTCTGTCACTTATTATTGATAACGATTTATTTAATGATTTTAGAAATTTCAACGTTTTTAGTGAGTGTTTTAATTTTTTCTGAAAGGAGCTTTTGAATTTTTTTTAAATTATTGCTTGAGTTCAGTTGAATCCATTTTTGTTGAATTATCTTTTTATTTTTTGAAACTTTACGTCGTAAAGTTCCTTTTGTGTTGGCTCACAATAGAATTTAAATTTTTCTAAATAAGATAACCATGTTTCCCTGTCCTCCCGCAAATCATTATCCCGCAATCCTTCCTGACTCTATACTCTATCCTTTAAGTAAAGCTTTTAACTCTGCTGCTCGTCTTGTTGCTCGTGCCCCTTTCTTTTCTCATATATCTCCATAATTTGTTCTCTTGCAATGGCTACCTATAAAATAATAAAATAATTTTTAAAATTTGCACGTTCATGTATAAGTCTCAATCTAAATTATTTCCTAAGTATTATGTCTCATCTGCACTGAATATATTTTCAGGTAAGAATCCAGATGTAATCTTATGAATTCCAATCATCCATTATTACACAACAGTTTATCAACACGACCGCGATAAAAAATCAAAGAGCGAAAATAATTTTTTTTAAATAACCAAAGATTATCAAAGTTTCTTTAGCACATTCCATAGAATAGAATAAATACAGATATTCAAATTAGATGGCGCATTTTATCAAATATTCCATGTGTTTTTGTTATAAATTGTCCGCTCTTTAAGACATAAAAGTCAATTTGTACTTAAAACCCTGTCCGTAGTTCGTTCCTTTGAAATGTCCGTTCTTTAGGGTCTATTTAACATGCAAAACGGTTCCGTGCCAAGCAATACTGTCCGTTACTCTTATCTGTCCGTTCTTTAGGGTCCGGCTCTAGAGGACTTTTACTGTATTACAGAAATATTTCTATAAAATGTTATGCAATATCAACTGGACATTGTAGCTCTGAGCTGGCAAACCGTCAAATTGGAAGAATAAGTACTCTTAATCGATCAGAAAACTTGTAATTGCTTTTCAATCAGGTCGCTAAAATTTACGTTCTAATGTCGTTTTCAATTAAAAAAATTTTTTTAAGGATGGAATTTGATATACTCCAGTTTTTACCAAACAATTTGAAGTCTATTGTAAATATGGTTATAAAAGAAATGTTTGTCATGTTGTTTGATGATGGAGAGCATATTTGAAAATTGGCTTTTTGAAGAGCAGATCAAAGAGGCATTGAACAAAGGATAGAAAAACTTCCAAACCCAACTTTTCTGCTGAAGATTACACAAAAGTTATTGTGCGGCACGAGTGTCGGGTTTCAATACCGCCTGTTCTTCAAGATATTTCGAACAAGGACCATGAAGCCAGGATTGAACATTAAAAGTTTGGATGAAGGATAGAACATTTAAAGTCATGATGAAATATAGAACATTACAAGATGACAACTTTCTCTGCCGCACACAATCTCTAGAAAGATGTAATAAACTAGTAACGGAAATTTTGTAGGATGTGAGGTGATTGATGCTAGTTCAAGAGACGGTTTAATTATAAATAAAATAAAATGTGGAGAACAACAACATTTTGGAAATAAATTTTAATTTTGAGTGTTTTCAATTGATATTGATTTTATTTCATTTAATGTGTTTTATAATATTAATTTTTATAATAAAATTTATTTCAAGTATGATTATTGCATTTTTTTAATTTTTGTTTGAAGTCGCAAACACCAAATTTCCCAAAATTCAAAGAAGGGTAGAGCCCTCAGAACAACATCCAATCTTAACACGTTTATATATTTTTTTGACCTGCATACAATTTCACAAATTCTGAGACATCTTGCGGTAAGATATCTAACAAAAAAAATTACTTCAAACACCGACGGGACCCCCATATTATACATGAATTACCATGACATAAATTACTGAAGGTTATTCATCTTTTTTTATTCTTCATTTATTTCATTTTCTTTTGTGAATAAATATTTATAATGTAAAAAATCATAATACAAAATGCCCAATTTAACCATTATAGGAACATATTTGATGTGAATGGCTTGCTACAATATGAAGTTATTGTCACAAAATATCAGCTAGTGCCCGTACATGAAGTTTCTCGAAAGATCGACATATCAATCTTCACTTATTTCAGTTAATTTTATAAATTTAAAAACTTGAAAGCAAAAAATCAACACACGAGGCACAAATTTCAACTTGCAAAAAGTATAGTTGATATAAAAATTATGAAAAGTTTATTAACTATTAGATTGCACCAAACAATTGAATTAAATTGAATCATCTTGGAAAATTGAATATTTGATACGACTAATGAATATATAATATGAATAATGAATACATGATATGAAATAAGCAATATATGCTTCTTACTTGTGAGACTTCATCATCAACCTACTGTAGGTGGGGCGAGAAAGTGTGTAATTAAAAAAAATTGTGCCATACACGCTATTCAAGTTTGATAGTTGCAGCTCTTGAACCAATTTTTCGCTGAATGTTGCGATGCACAATTAATTGTAGCTTGCTTATCGTTATCTTGATCGGGAGTTGAAAATTTTATCCCACTGCAGACAGTAAGGGATGATGGAGAGTTTAAAATATCCGCCTTGTCTTCACAGACCCTAAATTTATCTGTAGTATTTTTAATATCTGCAAACCATAAAATGATCATATCTTAAACTTTAAAATAATCAAACGCCTTTGATAAGCACTTCAAACCTCAATCTGTAATCAGCCGATGTCGTTGATTGGTGTGTTTTCTCTAAGCCCAACCAGAAGTTTTTGTCGTAAGTTCCAAATCCTGACTGAAAATGTACGTGATATTTGAACAACTATTTATCTATTAATCATCTGAATCGTGCAAATAAACTTTGTAACGTGCAATTTAAAAAATCATTTCCCAATTATATACCTTGTAAACGTTCCAATTTTGATTGAAGTTCTGCGATCCATCAATCCTCTGCTGAATGACAATCTAACAGGAGTTGAGTTAGCAAACGTTGTAAAATTCAACGTAACTGTTTCGTTGACGGCAATTGGCATGTCTCATTTTAAATTTTGCGAACGAAGACCTGAGTTATTGATATGATTTCAGGGGAGCAAAAAGCCCAATTATAGACAATAATCAACGATAACAAGTTCCACAGACTCACACTCCTGTGTCGCATCCATCCAGGGCCACCTCTATTCGCCGTTTCCTTTTATCAGCTAGAGCTGCGATTTGTGCCTGTTCCAAAACGGAAAGCGCCGCCTGAGATTTTTGATCTCCATTCCGTACGCTGCTGAACTTTATAGCAAAATATTTTAGGATCCAGTTCACACTTTTTTAAGTTTTCTTTAAGACTGTCCTTAAACCTACGAACCGAACTACTTGCAAGAGGAGGCCAGCTGTCCAAAAAAACCTGTTTTTAAATTTCTGAATCTAGTATGCGGACGACGTGCCTTGACTAACTAAACTGGACCTGGAACAGCAGTGCCTCAATGTACATAGTACTACAACTCTTCAATACCATGACATCTGACACTCTTTTTATCCATTTGATGTGAGCAAAAGCTCGAAGACATTTCTTGTCGAATTGATCGAACTTTCGTATGTCGCGTCGGTTCCGTCCATATTTCACAATCTTATAGCAAAGTAGTCAGTACAACGGTTTTCGGACTGCCAGAGATACCCCATACTTTTTTCAGAAAAGTCTAACCAGTTCCCCAAATTCGGCGCCAGTCATTGCAAGCCTGGCTGTGATATCACTGTCTATGGCAGTGGTATTTAAGATGTAACTGCCACGATAACAAAATCTATTGACATCATTCAACTGCAAACCACCTGCTGATACTGTAGCCGTTGAGTCAGATAAGATTAGGTAGTTTTGATGTAAAGCCACTGTTTTTTTTAAACTTAATGTAGGTTCAAATTTTTTCGCTGCTGCATAACAACGATTAAAAAAAAGTTGAACTTTACTTTGTGAATGTGCAACCAAAGCACAATAGCCATTATACATCTCTGATTTTGCTTGTAGTCGTCTGACGTTGATCTGACCACATTTAATTTCACAAAATGCTTTGGTTAAACAAGCAAGACAAAAGTCTTGTCATTTTGTTATGGTTGCAGTTGCTAAAATGCCAGTGGAATGAAAATGGATGTTTCCACCTGGTGTTCTTTTTGTTGAACGTTTTTCACCTACAAATCATGCTCCGTACAGAACTCGAGCAGCATATTTCCGTTTGAATTTTCTTTTTCAACTCCATAGCGTGTGGTCAGTGCCAAATCGGACATTGAAATCACCAAAAATGAGCAGTTGATTTTTATATCATGTCGAGCCAATAACTTTTATTTAAACTATATACCAGCAACCGGTTGACATTCGATGAAAATTTTGTTTAAAAATTTTGTAGAATGAGTTTGTAACGAAGCTTGAGGATCAACACAGATGGACAACTGCCTGTTACTAGTGAGACACATGTAGAGAGTACAAGGATTGTTGATACCAGGAAGTAAATTGCAGGATTTACTCGGGGTCAGGAAGGTGATATTCGCTTAAAGAATTTTTTTTATTTTCAAAAAAATTTTAATTTTTTAGTTTTTTTACACTGGTTTGTTGTTAATTTGTAATTGTTAACTACTATTATTAAAAGAACGTTACGAATTATTTTTTAGAAATTGTCTCAATTTTTAAATTCTCATCTAACTAGCATATTGCATTTTCTGAATTATGAAGATTTTGCTCACACAACACACACACACTGTGTCGGATCTATACAAGTTTGACGAGGTTAGCAAAAATTTTTAAATTGTTTAAATTTTGACGGCGACCTTTTTATTTTTTTTTTCAGCTATCACGTCATTTTTTGGATCGATGGTTTTTTACAGTTTTTCAGTTAAAACAATCACATTTACAAACTTATAATAAAAAATACTGCTCACAACGAGGTGCCTCCTTTTAACCTTTAAATCTAACACTTCACACCACACAACACACACACGCACACACTGACAGTCCATGTTGAAAACTGAAAAATTTAGATTGTAATGGTTATAACATTCAAAATTAGATAAATTTAAAAAGAACATTATCGTTCATTTTGAATCTTTAAAACCATTTAAAGTTTCAAAAAAATATTTAACACGTTTCAAAATTTCATACAATCAAGAAAATGAATTGCTTTATTAAAGTGATAAATGCATGGCAATTTTGATAATTTCGGCTGCAAAAACTCACAACAACCAAATTTTTTTTTTATTTTTATGTTTATCGATGGAGGATTTTAAAAGTAACCCATTAAGATATTAAAAAACTAGCAAAAGAATTGAAAGAGTCATTAAAATGATTAATATAATTAATATATAATAGATGATGACAACATTGCAATCGATACCCTTCTATACACCTTTATCAATTCTTTGGAAAAATGTATGCTACACACACCTGAAAAAAACAAAAAAACTAAGTAATTCAATTTCATATAGAAACATTAGAATTCTAAATTTCAGTTGTAGAAGCAAAATTAATATACTAGATAATATTTTAATTTTGATAGATAAAATTAAAATTAATTTTGACGTAATTTCTTTCACCGAAACTTGGCTTAAACCTGAAAATGCAACATTTGCTTCAATCCCAGAATATAACATGCTAGATGTAAATAAAACATCTAGTATAGGAGGATGGATTGTCTTCTATATAAAAAATAGTATAAAATTTATCCACAGAAAATTTAATGATATTGAAACATTAGATTTTGAAATGGATATGATTGAAATTTTAAATAAGCAAAAGATACTTGTGAGATCTTTGTTGCATTTTTAACGTGAGTGATTAATATTGACTTTGTGATTGGACAAATTTAAAATATTCAAAGTAACGTGATAGTATTTTGAATAATTGTGATAAAAATGTTTCATTGAATGAATGTTATTTTAAATTCGGGGTATGGTTATTTATTTACAGGCGCCGTTAAAAAATATGTACAAAAGTACAATATGATTTTTAGTTCTATAAAGCTGTTACCACTACAACTACCTCTACTACATCTGCGGTTGCTTCTGCTACTACAGCTGCTGTAAACTTAAATTAAATTCACATGATTGGTAAGAACCCTTTGTTAAAAGCTAAACTACGAATGCCTGAAATGCGTTGTTCCTTGAGCTGAGAATGTCTTTTCAAAACGAACTGAAGACTCGTCATTTATAGCACATGCTCCGGGCACTATTCAAACAAACGTCATTGATACAGAACACTTCAAGTTCAATCAATCAAGTAGAAAGGGACCGTATCGCCATTTGCTTAAATATAAAGCCTGCGCGGTTGACAACTGTTTGTATTTGGTCGGTGGACAATCGATTGAGACTATGTTCACTTGTAAAGTTTCCGTATACAATCCGGTTACTGCAGTCTGGTCTAAGGTTTATAATTTTTAAATTAAATTTTTATGAAAGCAATTTTGCTAATTATAGCTGTCAGTTTATTGTAGCCTTATTTGAATGGAATTATTCATTCTTATCAATAGCTGCAGTAGTGAGAGACTTCAAATCTGTGCTCCGTAAAACAATCATTAACTTTTTAGTTATTTATCTATTAAAAAATTTGATGTAATGTTTTTAAAGCCCATGTTTTTAATGTTTTTACATCAGTGTCCACTGTCCATTGCTCAAATTATTGCTCAAAGAATGACATAGCACCCCTTCATTGTCAATATGTCGGTATCATGTCGGACGTTTGAAGGAGGTCACAATCAGATCAATCTGGCTCTTTTGCCAATTTTTGTAGCATGATATTTTAACTTTCATCTATTTTTTAATCTTACGCCATTTAATGTATAAAATTTCACAATTCTCACATTAGTTCGAGATGCTTGTCATTTACTTGAGAGAAAGAATATTTACTTATAAAATAATGTTTGTTTTCTATTCTATCACTGAATAAGTTTTAATTATTTTTTTATTTAGCAATTTAAATCAGTTTAATTTTCTAAAATTTATTTTTATCTGCTGAAATGAAAATATAGAAATTTTAGAAATTTATTAAGAAAAGAAATTTAGCTAAACAGTAGAAACCCAGTTTCTTTTAAATTTTTCCGTTATAAATCATATTTGTTCTTATTAAAACATAATTTTAAATATTATCTGCTATGTTTTATTTTAAAATCATAAATTTTATTTCTTGTTCCTGTCGCTTCAGTGTTTCTGACGAGCAGAACCAGGCCGATGTTAGCACAATTTGATGATACATAAAGAGCTGCAGTCCATATTCGGATTAGAGCGTATTTACCAATAAGACCGCAAATTTTGATGTTAAAAATATAAATAGCAAATTAATTATCTTGAATTAAATCACATTATGCAAGGGGGCGAAAAATTATCTTGAATTAACTCACGCCAATGCAATAAGCCAAAAATTAATATAAGACCATTTCGAATACTTTATTATTCATATGTGTTCTGCATGCATGGTTAAGATGATGGCTGTGATTGCGTACTTTTGTTATAGATGTCTGTAATTAATCGTTTGGTTGAATTATTTTTAACAAAAGTTTGAGGTTATACGGTGCAATTTAAATTTATATCTTTATTTATTATTAACTACAATATTATCAAGCATCACTCAATAATAATGTAAAACAATTTTAGATTCTTAAGAAAAAGTTTACCGATTGGCACGCTGTTTTGAGTGGTCTGACATACGAACGAATAGTTCATAATTTTAAATTGAAAGTTTACGATTGCGTAAAAATAAAAGTTATTTGAGGGAAACTTTTATGTGGTTATCAATTTAAAAAAATTCCCAAGGACAAACCCAAGATTTATTAATTATTTGAGATCAAATATGTCTGACAAGAGACTGAATAATTTAAAAAGGATTTACCTTGAAGTGAAATAAGTTAGGAAAAGTTCTGAAAAAAAAATCAATAAAACAACTACATCAATTATTAAGGGAATCCCTGATCTATGAAACTTGGCATTCGGTTAAAAGTGAGAACAACATAGAAATAACTTGTATGAATTTTTATAAAACACTAAACTCAATTCTAGAAAAATATGCACCATTACAACCGCAAAATCAGAAAATAAAACAAGCCTGGGTAAATAATGAAACACTAAAATTATCTTACAAACAAAATCAACTATACAAAAATGCAATTTTTTCACCTAGTTTCTCAAATGTTAAAAAATATAAAGAATTCAGAAATCAGTTCACATCAATTAAACGAAAAGTGGAAAAAATTACTTCCAGCAAAAAATTTGAAGATGCAGAGTTGTTCAAAGAAAAAATGGGAAATAATGAATAAGATAATGATTAAAAATTTAAATATCAGCGACATTAGTAAAATAAAATTCAACGACAAAATAATTGAGAACACAGAAGAAATGTGTAATCTTTATAACAAATACTTCACTAATGTAACTGAAAAGCTGTTAGAAAACTAAATAAACAGAGGTAATAATATAAAAATAAACAATGTAATTTGTAAATCAGCTTACATGAACTCCACCGATGAAGATAAAGTAATATCCATCGTCAAAAATGTAAGTAACAAAAAAAGCACTTCTGATGACACATTAAGTAATTATCTACTTAAACAAATAATCATAAAAGTCTTATTACACACATTTATAATCTGTCCATCAACCAAGGAATATTTCCAAAAAGTTTCAAAACTCCAAAATTCCAATTTATAAAAAAGCAGCCGGCTAGAGATGATGAACAATCGATCATTATCTCTTCTGTCGCCACCCTCCAAAGTACTGGAAAAAATTATTTTTGTTTGAATAACATCATTCTTGACTGTCAATAAATTATTAAACAACAATCAATATGGATACAGGGCACATCACCCATCTGAACTGGCTGAATTGCAGCTTACACAAAATATAGTTACTTTAACTGTAAATTAGTAGTTTTGAAATCTTTGTGAAGAAACTTTATTAGGGTGCCGAGAAACCTGTGAATTATGTCAACAACAAGAGTTGTAAACTCTACAACAACGCAATTGAACATTGTGATACATAGTTACAAGTACATGGGGTAAACATAGATAAATAAATGTAGTTAAATAAAGTGTAGTATAATAAATATAACTATGGAGTTTGTAGAAAGTATACATATTTATATATATATATATATATATATATATAAGAAATTGCTTAAAAGATATCCAAGTGCCTATTAATAATAATCTCAATGTGTGTAGAGCTTCTGTGAATTGAAGCATATATTGTAGCATATACTCTGTTGCATTTGGAAACGTATATCCTGAATTCATATTTATTGCCAAGCTATGATAGAATTGACAATGAAGGAAAACGCAAACAACGTAGTAAGCAATAAAAGTTTAACCAGCGAGCAAATTGTATTAGTATCAAAATCAGAAAGTCGTCATAAAATTGACACAAACATGCTTCTTCGGACCAGTGATTATTTCTAAGCTTTGATGAATAGTGGTATGAGAGATTCTAATTTTAAAGAAGTTAAGTTAGTATTTTTAACAAATGATTCCTTGAGAGAAGTAACGGATTACTTATTCAAGTGGTCAATCAACGTAATTGAAAGAGGTCCTCATCTGAAGTCGTTGAATGAAGTAGAAGCAGGGTTGGATGGCTTCTATTTACAAATCAAAACAATGATTGATAGCTACACTAAATTATTGTTAAAACATTTGAACATGTCTACATGTATTCCAATTTTGGACATTGCAAACAAATACCTTTTAACTAACCAGGTGGTCGACAAAGTTATTGAATACATGTTGAAGAATTTAAAGAAATAAAAGAAAACGCCATGATATTATTATCACCAAACAAAATGTTTCGCTTGATTGCATCAGGGGAAATAAATGCTGAAAACGAAATGCACATTTTCAATTTGATTTTAAGGTTGATTTCGGAGGATCCGTCAAGGAAATGTTTTGCAAAAAAAATGTTGACCGAAGTGGGGTACAGTCTGGTGTCAAACATTGAGATACAGAAATGTACCGCCACACTTCACGATATGAATTTAAATATCAGCTATAATAAAAATAAAGGTTCCAATATTTCTCGTACCGTTGGTATGCTCTTAGCTGTAGGACCAACTGAAAGCAAGGTGTGAAATCCATTTAAATTTTTATAAAACAATTCCTAATTTTATTAACGTGTTTCTGTAAGATTCTAATTTATATTATTTTTATTCCAGAACCAGGATGGGAAATTTTTTAATACAGTGCAAGTTTATGATTTTGTTAAAGATTGCAAGATCAGTGCACTTCAAGTTCAATCAATCAAGTAGAAAGGGACCGCCACTTAATTTGCTTGAATATAAACTTTTGTTGTTGACAACTGTTTGTATTTGATTGAGTTCACCTGTTAAGTTCACCTGTTAAGTTTCCGTGTACACAATCCGGTCTAAGATTTACAATTTTAAATTTATATCAAATAATACCAGCATACTATAGTTAACATCGCAACATAACTTTGTTTCTTGAAAAGTTGGTATCCGTTATTATCTTAGTATTTTAAAAAATATTCATTTTTGAATCTCATTTGTGAAACTAATTTCAGCTATTTGAGTGTTTCTAGAAGTTGCAAAATTCTAAAATTGTATTTCTAACTGAAATTTGTTAAAATTATATGTAACCCTGACAAAAATATGCAAGGCTGGGTGGGCTGTAGTCCAAAAGCCGCCTCGACCTCTCCATGGCTTTCCCTCTATTCAAATCCTTCAAATAGTCCTACACGCCCCGAGCACAAAAAACTGCACTAAACTCGACATCATCATAGCAAAAATCAGAAAACAATTCTTTGTTTTTTGAACGATTAACAGCAACAAAAAAATTCCACGATTTTGCGTTTTTTTCTATATTTTTACTACTTAAAACTTTTCTTCCACAGAATCAAAGTTTCTTATTACATTATCATAACAATCCTAACTTAAACAGAGTACATTAAGATTAAGTTTATATTCTGAAGAACTATATGGGATGTTTTTAAACAATTTAATTTTCAAAAAAATTTTATAAAATACTTAAATAATTAATTAATCAATTTCATAAAAATTTAATTTAATAAAAAAAATAGAAAACTTTATAGAAAAAGGGTAATTGTTTCTGCAAAATAAAACCTGGCGACTAAATAATAAACTATTTGATTATATTTGACCTGGCGAAACGAATTGAAAGTAGATTCGATTTCTTTCAACATTAATATTTAATATATTTTGATGCAAACGCAAAAATTTAAATACATTAACAAATAAATAATCATAATGATTTTTTTTATTTAAAAAAAATAAAAGTTTATTTATTGAAATAGGGTCGAATAAATAATAAACCATTTGATTATATTTAAGTTGAACAAGGCATGGATATTTGTTTAATTTTGATTATTCAATTGCCGGGTCAACAATTAAAATTAAAAAAAAGGAACTTTCTAATCATCAGAGCCAGATTAAGCCTTCTGCCCTAGACAAAATACTGATTCATAAAATAAATACAACTGAAATGAAATATTTATATTAAAATTAAATTTCAACTATAATTTTTTTAATTTATTATTCAATATATACACATGGAAAATATTCTTTTATTTGTATTTTTCTAAACTTTTTTAGAACTAGAAAATATTAATAAAAAATTAACTTGTGGTGAAGTAGATTTAAATATGGTTTATTTATTAGAAAATAGTACTACATTAGAGATGCAATTTAATAATGTTTCATTATATTTGGCATATTCAATAAGCCATATTGAATTTTTGAAATAAAGTTTTTTATAATTCGTCAGAAAATTTTTCAAAAACAGCTACAGACATAAGAATTTACTTACTGAAGAAGAAATATGAAATTTCGTTTAATGAATGTGAAAAAGCTTGAAACAATGTAGAATTTCTTTTACGATCAACAGAGCGCTTTGCGGCGAGACCTATTTTAATCATCATTATTTCCTCTTATAATCAACTCAGTTATTGTTATTAAAAACAAATACTATTACATTAAATTTATAAATGTGATCGAAAAATGATTTTCGTTCATAGGAGCTTATAACATTTTCAAATAGAAGCACATGTTTCACCACGGTTTATTGAGAAAAATTTCTAAAAAGCTTGTCATGTTTCGACGTTTCGACGTTGTAAAGTTGTTGTAGTTTATTAGCTATGAAACAAAAATTATTTAGGCATCATCAGCCGTTTAAATAACACGAAAAAAATTGATTTCGAATAAATTTGATATCTTTTAAGTGGAAATAATTTTTTTTTGAAGTCCCGTTTTATGATAAACAACTTAGCTAAACATCGTTTGACGTAAAAATTTAATAACAACGTGCTCACCAGTGTTAATATAATTCAACAATTGTATATACAGCAAACTAGCTTCATTTAAAAATAACAATTGCACAATATCATCGCCTCGCACAAACTTGAAAGGTTTAATAAAAAGTTTTATAATTCTTGATTTCTGTGATTTGATTTGACAATTTAAGTTCAATACAATTTTTGATTATTAATACTCAAGGCAATCGATTTGTTCATGTCCGCTTTTTCGCATCCGGATGAAAATAGATGTTTAAACGAAGGCTCAATTAAAAGTAGAGCAGGCATTCCATCATCGCAAGGGATCCAAAATGAAAAAAAATGTACGACAGCCAATAATAAAATAATGGAAAACAATTAAAATCAACATACAGAAATAAATCATTTCGCAGTACGTACTGAAACAATTTTAAAGGTTACAGATGTTTGCATTTGGTTGTTGTCAACAGAGGACTTTGTAGATTCGTGCACAATGATATTTTATTAATTTGTTACATTAAATCAGCGTCCCGAAAATTTTTTTGACTTTTTTGTTTTGATTATCACCAAGTTTTGAAGTAGTTTCCTGTTCAGAGCAGTGATTTTGTATAAATTGTAACTTAAGTTTTTACAAAGTTTTGTTCAATTCAGTTTTAAGCCTACCAAAACTTACTATCCCAAAGCCAACTTTTATCTCTGCTTTCGCATAACTATACTAAGTATTTCATTATAAAGATTCTTAAAACAGTTTTTAGCTAATTTTTGTTTAAAATTATTTGCAGGTTAATTCAATTTTATTCGAAATTTTTCAAGCTTGTTTAGTTATCACAATATTAAGTTCATATGTTATTTTTAGAGTTTTTTTCCTTTCTAAAAAGTTTGGACATCCTTATCCCAAAATTCGACTGTCTTCTCTAGAGTTAAAACCAGATACGACTGCATTAGTTGGGTTTTAATTGTCAATACGAGTTTTCCCTGCTACCAACATCAGAGCTAGTTACCGATAATAATAACTAGATCCGGCAGAACAACTACTACTTTTAGTTGTCGCGTTGGCTTTTTTGTGCATCTGTGAGTGCTGTTGCGGTTGCGTTTTGACGTTTGAGAGAACGAACCAAGAGAGCAGTGAGCGTGAGAAGAAAAGAATAGTATTCGTTTGGATAGACTGGACACGTGTTTCGTCCCTACCGGGGACTCATCAGCAGCCCGAATGCTTTTCAAAATAGTTAGCGCAGTTTCTTATAAAGCCCGCACAAATCACCTCGTTAGTTCGTGGTGTTTTATTTATTAGTCTTTTAGTCACTAGGATTTTCAATCCAACAGTACGCACCGATTTTATAATTATTTATTAATACCGAAAAAAAAATCAGAAAAATGTTCAGAAACAATAATCTCTGTACATGAAAATTAGAATCACTTTAATAATTCAACGCAATTATACTCAGGAAATGGCTTATATCTAAACTACCAATCACGCAATGCCACCAATAATCCCTGAATCTATTTCGTTAATAACGGTTACAATATAACCAATTCTTAAAACATTATCACAAAATCACACAAAACTCACCATGTCAAACCTACCTAATTGTGGACCCCTATCTCGCGAATAATAGGACATATTCCGACAAGAGCAGCATAACACTGTTACTCTGCAAAAAATGCTCAGAAATTACAACTGCCACCGAACTTCTAATAATACTAGCAATGGTGCCTAAAAACTTACACTGCGTGCAAACACAACTGACAAATAACTCCCGCAAGCTTACTAATCCTCATTGTCTGCTGACTAATTAAATGCGAGACTAGAGATGACGAGGACAACGCACAACAGTGGCCTACAATCCATACATAAACAGGATCGACCGATGCAATGAAGTTGTAATTCGCTGACTTTTAACTCACCTAAGTTCTACTTGATCTAAAAGTTACACATAATACAGGCAAAATGCAGAAAAGAAACACATTTACAAACAAAAGAAGTTATGGCTCTGCCACACGCGTCCAATCGAGGCTGTGCACGGGTGGTTAAACACGACTCTCGTATACAAAAGAAATTCGCAAATGAATTCAGATACACAAATTAATTTATCAATTGGTAAACATTAAACAATGGAGTCAGTTTAACACATTCAAGCAAATAACTCAGCTACATTCAATTTCAAATAATTAACTGAATGTTCAAATATTAATAACACATTAGAGTGAGCAGTATAAGGCAAATTAAAATAATTAAGCTATAAACACGTAGAAACAATCAACCGATCAATTATGCAAACAGGTAATAAGAATTAAACTTTAAAACAAATACTTATACGTTAGACGCACATACGAATTAGCAACAATTAAACTTCAAATGTACGTACACACACGCGCGCGCACACACACACACACACAATTATACCAACATGGCGTACTCGATTGATGAAACGCAGCGAAATACGAAAACTTCGAGCCTGACGGTGACTGGAGTGGCAGAACCAAAACAAAAACAAGACAATGACGTCGAAGCACAATATACGGGGGTGTGAAATGAATGAAATCAGTCTCGCACACAACACAAACACCGACACCCCATACTGTCTGGCTCTGGCCCACAGCCTCAACACACACACAAACAAACAAAATTGAAATCTCTCCTACCTAGATTTTTCATGGCAACGAGCAATGAACTTGAAACGTTCAACAACCAGGAAAGCCGCCTCAATGAGGAGGTCCAGCGCCCAGAACGGAGTGCCCCTACAGAGGTAACTACGCAACAACAAGCATCGAACTTGAAGTGTTTCGTTAACTCAGTAGCTCTCGATAAATCACTAAAACAACAAATACATCGTTTCTAACTATGATCGGTGAAAATATTGAATTCATTTTTAAAACAGAAAATAATTATTGAATAAACTATTTCCATATCCAAACATAATCTCCAGTATGCCTAATAATTTATAAGTCGAGCAAAACTTTATAATTCAACTAGTGAGAACACATGTATCGAAGTTCAGTACGAATGAGCACTTAATTCGCAAATTTAATCAACGCTAGATAGAAAAAAAAACAAAATTAAATCATGAAAAACTGAATAAAAAAATAAAATAATGCGAACAATGCTTTAATTGAAATATCTCAATTCTGATTTTGTTTGCGCATGTGTGTTGTGTGTGTGTGTGTTTGTAGAAGTATGTATGTGTATATTAGTTTTATTTCGCAACAAAATTCACCCATCATGGATAAACGAATTTCCAGTAATTCAAAATTCTTAAAATTAATTGAACTAAAAAAAAAATATTTACTTTAATGATTGGAAGTTTACAATACTTTGAACACTATTACTTCTATTATAATGGCCGTCGACACGAATTTAAATTATAATAATCTATCTCGAATATTTTCGACCTATGAGAAAATGTTCTAAAATATATTTTCATAAACTTTTTTAAATCTTCCACCAGTTAAACGCTTCTTAAACCTTTCTAAACATATCCAGGGTGTCAGAGTTGCATATTTTTTTATTCAACTTGCTGTTTTTAACATGCTTCTACTGTTTGCCAGCCAGTCTAACTTACTGTTTACCGTAACAAAGTCAAATGAAAAAACTTCCATATCGCTAGGGGAATATTTTCAAAATAACTTTTGCACCAGATGAGTTTATAAACTCGAATATATCGCCGATAGCAAGGAGTTAGTTTATAATGATATCAAAAATACGATGAATGTTTAGTAAATATAAAAATAAATAATTTCGCAGTACAATTCAGACACCACAATCAACAACGTAGTCTATTTATTTGTTTATTTTTATAATCATTCGCTTATACAGCGCTAACATCCAGATTTTAATTTTGAAGCCTTTTCGGCAGAAATACTTCATTGAAGGATTCAAATTCATATTTTTATGTAAGAAAAATTAAATGAACTGCATCACATAAATCTAATTCACGTCAGATAAAGAAAAACAAAAAAGCCTAAAAAATTACGACACCTTATAGTAATAAATAAAACTGCAAATTATACAACACTAAGTAAAAAATAAAAAATCATGCTTTAAATGGGAAACTCCAATTTTATAGTTTTGTGTACTAGAGCCTCAAGCGGATATCCGCAATGCGGATAAAAAATTCTCAAAACTCCGCGGATTTTGCGGTTTGCCGCGCATGCGGATTCAAGTGCGTTATTCCAAATCCGCCCCGCAAATTAAAATTTTAACTTTCAAAAATTTTCAGATTTAAAAAAGTTTTGTTCATAGTTTGGTTTGCAATAAGTTACTGTGTTAGGAATGACCTATGTGTATTTAAAGGAGCAGAGCTGGTCCCCCGGGGGTCAGGGTAATTAAAGAAAAGAAACAGGCTTCTACAAGTTACTTCAGCAGTAAAAAGAGTTCAATGTTAAACACTCCATTGACACCTGCTATTGCAGAGCCACATCACTTTTTATTCTATTAGTTTTTGGGCGATAATATATGTTCAATATGACTTTACTGGTGCATGCTTTTTTAGTTCGTTCAATTGTTTCAATTCGTTTGGTTATAGAACGTTATATTTATTTTACGTAATAAATTAGTATACGTACATCACGCTTATTTATTGTTTTCTATTTAGTTTGTGTTTCAACTCTTCGAAAACAGCAAAACACAGCACACATACCTTGAACACTTTGAACACTTTGAATACCTTGTTTCAGTATTCTAGTATTCTATGAAAATATTTGGCGGCGAAAGAATTGAACGTAATCATAAATGTATACAATCTACAATGATAATAACTTTCAATCAATTAAGAAATAAATCATTTGAATGATCAATCAATCATTGAATTCTACAATTAAATTTTCATACAACAGTTAATACTGTCAATTATGCGATTGTAAGATAAAAAAAATTGTGTGAATTGTCATAGTGTAAAAATGATAACTAAAATTAGGAATAAGCCTATCGCTTTAATTTAACTGCTGATCACACTGAAACATTTTCATTGTATACCATAATTTCATTAAACTGTTGTAATTTTCTCTTAATAAAACAATCATTTATAAAAACCATAAAACTTAACAAAAATATGTTTAAATTAATTGCGAGAAAAAGAAATAGAAGAAGGGTTGCATAATGAGAATGTACCTACATCAGTACCTACATTATAATATTAGTAGTTGTGCTGCACCAAGTTGAGCGTCTAAACAAAATTCTTGCTTACTTCAGCTT
Source organism: Helobdella robusta (assembly GCF_000326865.2). Classification (NCBI taxonomy): domain Eukaryota; kingdom Metazoa; phylum Annelida; class Clitellata; order Rhynchobdellida; family Glossiphoniidae; genus Helobdella; species Helobdella robusta. The sequence continues at coordinate 953,709 of NW_008704261.1, read as the reverse complement.
TCACGTACTTTTAAAAAAATTCTTATTCCAAAATCTGTCAGAAAGGTTAAAAAGATTAAAGGTCAATCTCTCTTGTGCACTTGCTTCAGAAGTTTCAACGACGAATACACACAGCGTGGCATATAAACAGGCGTGAGATGCACGCATCAGACCAGAGGTGGACATGGGTTGGGTTAACCCATGGGTTGGGTTGGGTTGGGTTGGGTTGGGTCCAAATTTTTTAAAGTTGTGTGGGTTGGGTTGAAATTTTCAAATTTTATTATAAATAATTTATTTCTGTATTTTTTTTTATTCTTAAACGAACATTTTAACTAGTTAATAATCGGTGTATTTTATATCGCTGTAATATTCTTGTATCTTTGGTCTATCGTTTCCACTTTCTTTTTGTGATTATTGAGTTGAGCAAAAGTTAACTTCTTTCCGATCGAGAAAATTAGTTTTATTTACAAGTATGGCAGAATCAGAAGAAATTTAGCGTCATTTGAGAGGTTTGTGTGATTTAAATTTGCTAAGTTTGCGAAAGTAAAAAATCTAATAAATTTCACATTAACACTTTTACATTTTTTATGTTTTAATTCCTTTTTTAAAGATTTAATTGTTATTTTTCATAATTTCAAATCTCTTCAGTCTTTACAGTTACACTTTATAGACATCAGAATTTTTTCTCAATTGCTCATTTTACTTATTTACCTGATATTCATGTTTCATTTTCTTTCTTTTTTCTACCTAGAAATGGTTTATTTTTCAAATTTTAGTTGGGCGCTGTTGAAGTTTAGAAATCACATTCATTAGATAAATTTAATTGATTGATTGAACATACTTAAGTATTTAAATATTTATTCATTCCAGAAAAAACAGGGTGGTATATATTAAAAGCACCCACAAATTTAAAATCAGAAATCTGGCAGAAATTTCACATGGTTTTTCAAAAAAAGGAAAATGATGAAAGCGAAATTCCTGTGAATTACTATTGAGTATTGTGCTTGTATTAAGTGCAATAAGGTATATCAGTTTAAAGATTCATCAGGTAAAAACTTTGGCACTAAAAATCAGCAAGAACATATTAAACATTGTGCTGTAGTCTTGCCAAAGTCACAGTTGAAAATCCAGCAATGCTTGAAACGAAAAATTCAACTGTCTCCTCAAGAATTAACGATGTTGAAGCATAGGCAGATCTTTTTCTGTGTTGATGGTTACCACTCATACAAATCTGTTGAAAATAAAGGGCTTCTCAATTTGATGCAGAGCTGTGTTGAGTTAGGTGCCAAATATGGAAAGTTTGATGTTTCTGACGTTGTTGTGGGAAAATATTAGTAACATTTAATTTTTAATTAATTTTCATGTTATTTTATTACACTTGCAGTGTGATTACTTCACCTGTGTGTTTTATTACACATATGATCTTGTATTTTTGAGTTCTGCTTTTTAAATATCATTTGTAAAAATTTGCCTGTTTGGTAAAATTGCGACTCGTGCAGATGGGTCGTGGGTTGGGTCTGGTCGGGTTGGGTTGAAAAGTTGCATTTTCAGGCGGGTTGGGTTGGGATGGGTTGAGTTGAGTGATGGGTTGGGTTGGGTTGGGTCAGTAAAAATGGACCCATGTCCACCTCTGCATCAGACACATTGCATATGATAGGCTGGTGTCTCTCTGCAGTCGAACGCAGTCACTGCAACAGCGGGACAAGGCGCCTTTAAACATTACGCCAGGAAAGTTACTTGACGTCAAAGAGGAACATACCTACATTACTTGCTCCAATCCGAATGTTACAAACACACTTGCAGAGAGGTGCTTTGATTATAAATGAATAAATAATAATAAGAATAATTTCTATTATTATTTAAATATTAATCAAGAACAGCAATAAGAATTACAATGATAACGAAGAATATTAGAAGGTGAAAAATAATAAAATAGAAAAGAATTATAGTTACAGTTGAAAATTATTTGGCAATGGACCTTTCTGGGAAACAACGAATTATTTTATTTTCTGCTCTCATAAAAATGGAACGCCATTTTAAGTGGCTGCAAAATAACAACTGTGGTTATAAATTTACAAAACCGAGGTCCAAAGAATTTATTTTTCATAAATATCCATATAAACTTTGAGTTGTCATTTTCTAACAATTTTGTTCAAATCGATTTAATAATGATAGATGCACAAAGTTAACCCTTGCGAACATAAGTTATCAATCCAACACACAATTGCCTGCATAACAACAATTCCTGACGATTTAATTGATAAAAATTTTTCAGAAAATTATAAGACACGCAAAGACTAAACTAATTTAACCAGAACAAAATAACAACATAAGAATGTAAGCCCATTCCAGCAGGGCACACTATAGCACGTCCGGGAGATGCCATGCCGTGAAATGTGAAGAAGGAATGTTGTTTTTCAAAATTATAATAAATTGTTAAATATCTGAAAATTTTTAGAATATATAAAAACAGATATTGAATAAATTGCTCTATAGCGAATGACTTTAAATTATTAAATCCACAAACGAATCTGCAAATTCATAAAAATTTATTGAAAACGCACTTTTGTAATAGAAAATTATTTTAAATGTGCTTTTTAATAGTTTTATAATCAATTTTTGATCTAAATTTGATTGAAAATTAACTGAAATAAATTGAAATGAAAATCATAAAATTATATTATTTATATTCAAAAAAACACCAAACGATGGAAACCTATTTATGAGATTTAACTTTCTGAACTTCTGAAAAATTATTAAAAGTTTATCACAAACGAATTTTAATGCTGCATATAAATTAATTTGTAAGATGTAGGGGCGAGAATCTGATGACCTAGATGGTTAAAAGAATTAATTAGTTAAATAATTAATTTGTGTGAATATTGAGAAAAATTAAAGCAAAATGTTTTATTTGCAAAAATTTGTTGTGGATGTTTCAAATGAATAAGAAATGATCTGATTAGCTTGTAAATTTTATTCCATTTCATTTCATTTCGTCTCGTGTTGTCCCGTCTCATCTCACTCTATTTTCATCTCGTTTATCGATTTAATTTTTTCTAAAGAAAATTTTTTATTTCTTTTATTAGTTCGGTGATAAAGACACAGAAGTGAAGAAGTTTGTCAACCTTCTGAAAATTCATCTTAGTACGAGCAGCAGTAGCAGCAACAACAACATCCGCAGCAGTATTAGTAGTAGTAGCAGCAGCAGTACCAGTAGTAGCAACAGTATTAGTGTAAATTCTTTAAAAAAGTTATAGCTTGCGGTCGGAACGGAACGGAACACATGTCTGATGCAAAGTGAAATTTACATGACATGCAAACAAAATTATCGATCTGAATTTTGAAAAATTCAAATGAATACATTATTTGTTTTCAAGCTTCGGGAGCTTTTATTTTCAGCAAATAATGTTACTAATTTATACAAACTTTATTAAAGGTTCTGCAAAGAATATAGAATAATTTATTGAAACTAAAACCGACAAAAGTAAGAAAAAATTTGAAAAAAAAGCTAAACTAAAGAACGAAAACATTTTATTCAAACTAACTGAGAGAAAACTTCAAAAATAAATTGATTAAACAGCACTAAGATGAAACAATTTTGTGGAGGCCACTATAATAATTGTACAATGCAAATAGATAGAAACAAACAAAAAAAATCAAAATCTGACACTATATGTCAGGTTTCAGATTTCTATGGGAGGATGGGATTTTTTCTAATTATCTATTACGTTAAATATTAACGTAACACAAACCGTAATAATAGTATCAAAATTTAACTTTTACAAAATATATGCCTGGTAGCCCAGTAGTGAAATAGTTAAGACGCCTGGCACTTCTTGGAGACCTTCACGTTTAACATGTGATCCGTGAACAATGAAAATTGCAAAAAAGAAACCTCTCAAATAAACATTTTTAAAAATCAGAAAACTAACTAACTGTAGCAGTCAGAACTCCTGTCTGATAGAATTCAAAATTTACATTACATGCAAGCAAAACTATCGATCTTTAAAATTTGAATAATTCAAATGAAATACGCTCCTGTAAAAAATTTGGTTGGTAAAGTTTCAATTTTTTAGGTTTTCGGGCCTATGTTTAGAAATACTATTAAATTAAACATGTTTTATTAAAGATTGAACAAAAAATTAAATTAGAAATCTTTATAATTGAAATCATAAAAAAGATGGATTTATAAAATAAACAAAAAATTATGTTAAAGAAAAATTTTTTGGGGCCATTTTACCCAAAATATACCGAACCGCTGACAAAATTTCTATTTAAAATGGGCTCCAAAGAGTAAATTTCGAATATTTTCGACACCGAAAAATTACTCTCGAAGCCAAGTATGAAATTTTTAAAATTATTTTTGAAGATAATTTTTTTGAAAGATTTAAAAACTTTATCCACATTCTTTATTCATAATCAATAATAACTTTTATAACTATTTAATATACAATTAACAAAATTTTGTACTCAGAAAGATGAAGATGGAGTTTGTGTTTGCGCTAGCCATCTTTGGTAAATCAACACCACACTTAAACTTTTATTAACTATTTATCTGAAAAATCACTCATTTAAATAGAATATTTAATCAAATTTGGGGTTACATTTTTAAACTAATCAACAGATTAACCGAAAAAAATTTATTTTAACAACTTTCGATGAGAATTTTAATTTTTTTATAATTTTAAAATTTTTATCAAACACAAATTTCATTATTTTTTAATCCCAGGTAGTTCTGTTTCGCGTGTCAGAAGCACGTATACAGAGGAGGAGAGGAATTTTAGTAAATTAAATTTTCAATACCCACAGTTTATAAATTCATATTTTTCTTTCTTTTTCACACACACGCGTCCTTGCTCACATCCACTAACATATATTCTATCTCTCAAACTCACCTGCATACAAACATACTCAGTCACACACTTTGATACTCAATTCTTGGTTTCACTCTCTAAAAACACACACGCACGCACACACAGACTCACACAGACACACGCACGTACCCACCAGATGACGATGAGTATCTCAGAAAGTCAGAAGGAAATTGCAGAGATGGAAATATGCAGTCCCCGATTGACATCACTGACTACGAAAAAGTCGACGTTAGTGCAGTCGAATCATGGAGTGTTAAGGAAGGAATTACAACCGTACCTATGCGTGCCTTCATCGCTTATGATCGTCGTAAGAGAATATCAATGAATAAAAAATTAAATTTCGACTTTTTTGTTTTAGTAAGAATCAAGTTTTGGAACGATTTGATGATTTTTTGAGTAGATAAACTCATTGAAATGGAAAACTTAGGTTTTTGGCCTCTCTAATCTAGGCTTTAATTGTTCACCCAAACTCATACACACACCACACGCACACACGCACACAAACAAACACACCACACGCACACAAACAAACAAACACACTTACACGCAGAAACTTAAATTATATAAAATGATAACGCAAACCCTGAGACAGTAAACTTCTACTCCATGTACAACCCAAATGATCATGTCAACGTACACGAGTATGGAAAATACTTCAATAAGATTGAATTCAAGTGGCCAAGCGAACATACGCTTGATGGCAAATCGTATCCATTTCAAGTAGGAACAAACTATTTTATAAAAAGTTAATATATCGTTCTTTCATATGATCGCCATATGTTCTTCCTCTAAGCTAAATTTTTTTATTAAATAAATTTCAACTAAATATGTTTTGGAAGAAATTTTATTTATTTCAAATTCATTTTTCTGTCAGATGTCAATAATCTACGTGAATGCCGTTTTTTCTGACAGAATTAGTGTCGATAAAAGCATCATAAACGTGATTTTTGCCGAAGTAAATTTTATTTTTTTAACTCTAAATTTTTTAATTAATTAGCCAATTACATTACCTACTCATTTACTTAATTATTCAATTAGTTAATTAACTAATCGGTAGTTATGATTATTTGTAAAAGTTTTTTTTTGCTATAAAGTTAAATTAAACGTCGTTATCTTTTTACGATGAGGTTGGCAACAGAGCTCATCACGAAGTTCAAAAATTTGTTGATGAGTTGCCAAAAATTAGTCCCTACAGAAGCTGTGAGTTTTGAGCATTCGATTTTTGAAAAAAAATCAGTTGAAAATTTAATTACAATTCGCAATAAGCTGCATGTGTTTTAGTTCCTACAAAGTTGAGTGATTGGTTGATTGGTCGACTGGCTGGTCCATTGATTGAGTAATTGCTTGGCGAATAAATGATTGAATAACTGAAAAATTAAAAGATTGTTTGAACAGTCAATTGATCGAATTAAATTTTCATTAAATTATCTTTTAAAAAATAGTTTCTGCACGATAAAAATTCCATTATAACTGTTTATAAAAAAATGGATCTAACGCCACCAATTACAAAATGAACCGCACACACAACAGCTGATGACTTGCGTGAGTTGAATATGACCTTAACCTTGAGTGATCTTTTTCCGGAAAACAAATCCTTCTTCCAATATAAGGGTAGTGGCACGACCCGATCCTGTCCTGAAAATGTGGACACCAGGGTATACAAACACCCCATTTATATTTCTCAAGAACAGGTGTGGTTATTAATTTTATATGGATCGATGGTGCAATGGTGAAAATGCTTGGCTCTGCTGTCGTAGTGACCAATTTCGAAAGCAAGTTAAACCTCGGCATATCACGTGTTATGCGTTGATTTCATGTACACATACATAAGCTGCGTGTTTGTTGTTAGAACCTTTAAAAAAAAGAATTGTAAAATAATGTCTGAATGTTATATATAATACATTACACAACTATTTATAAATTATATACAGATATATAGAAAGCTCAATTATATTTAATTCACTGATTACTGAAAAAATCAACCACTTAACCAGTTAATTTACATCACCATGCAACAAATTGAATTAATAAGATTTAAATAGAAAAGTCAAACGAAAAATTTGATAAAAAATAATTTCTAGTTGGATAGTTTCAAAAGGCTGAAGAAAAGCGATGGAACTCTGATGGAAACCAGCCGAAATGAACTGAAAGAGCCGAATGGAAGAAAAATAGTATACGTGGAAATTTAAACTTTTTTTTGTTTAATGAATACGTTGAAATATTGAGCAAAATTTAATTTAAAATTTATTGTTGTCTTAATTAAAAAACATTTTTAATTTTTAAAACAAAATTTGTTTTATTTTGGTTAATAAAATACTAGCATTTATTTAAATTCATTTTCATTATCGCATGATTTTTTTAAATACGGTGTAATGGCTAAGACATCTGGTCATGCTCGTGTGTTTTAAGATAACATTTTATATTTCAGTTTTGTTAAACTTATATGGCGACAACTTCAATAGGAAAGATTTCATTTTTAACAATTATAACAACATACGCTCTTAAACATGACAGTTTCAAAATTCCTGCAATATACGATCATCTAGCATTAGTAACTTTAGTAAATTAACTAACTAGTTGTGGCGGATCAAAACTTTTATTTACGACCAATTTCATGCCACTCCAAACTCAAACATTGCCCTTGTTCTCACAAAATCTTTGATATATTTTAAGTTTATTGGTATTGATCTGAATTCTGCCATTTTTAATTTCAATTTATTTCCATCAGTGAGTTTTTGGGTCTTTTTTCATCAAAATTTGTCACTAAGAAAACATATATTATTTTATCAGTCTTCTCGATAACTTGGTCATTGTCATAACATTATATTCGGAATTATGGTGCCCACACTCACTTGTACTACATTTGAACATATATATTACTTAGATGGCTATTATCGATTCTGGTTTACTAGTGCAGTCGTTGTTCATCACAAGAAATGACGTCCTTTGGTTGGAGTAGTATTCGCAATTTATAAATGTTTGTAAGATATCGAAACCGCGTTTCAGTAAAAAAAAATTTTTAATTTTAATTCTAATTTTATAAATATTAAATATTTTTTAAGATAAAATAAAAACTATCGCCAAAACTATAACTCGTGTTATATGCTAATTTTCAACTAAAAAATGTTTATTCCGTGCTAATTTAATTATATATTATAATTTTAATTCTCTTTAACTTTACACTAATGCTACGCAAGACATTTGGTAATGATAGGCTCTAAAAAATATTAATTATTTACCACATAAAATTACATGTCATACCTATAAAATATATACACACATACAAACTGCATACACATATAAACACAAAAACTTACAAATCACACGACATATATTTTAAAAAGTAACGGTCCTAAATGGAATCCCGTGGCACAACGCTGTCTAAATAATAATATGAGATAATGAATAATCAAGATAAATAATAAAGCGCAATTTGACCATTGCAACGGTTATGACAGTATAAATAAACTGTTTGTAACATTTCAACTAGCAATATATGTATGATCAGTTGACCGGTTGATTAATGATTGATTGAGTTTTCAAATTTTGCCTTGAGTTGACTTAATTTTTTATTATTAATGCATTATTTTTTTTTTTTGATTGAACATTATTTGATTTTGAAACTTGATTTAATGTGTTGTAATAATTAAATGTTCAGCATCGTTTCGTGTTTCACTTAGCTAGTAACAAACTTGAACAAGGATCGACCAACTGACGGAGAAGAGGCCGTTAAAAAGCGCGCAGTTCAAGGAAGAACTCTGAACTCTTGAAAATGTGCAATACTCGAAAACAAACCTTTTCCTATGCAAAAAAATGGACTCAGAAAAATAAACAAAATGATGCATGCACAATTTATTCCTTCACAGAAAAAACAACCAATTCAAAAAATAATTAATTGTAAACATACGGCAATTACCATATACATCATAGATATTATACCCTGAGTCTTTTATTTCGTATCCTTTCTTAGTTTTTCCAACTTTTTTTCTAATATTATTATCTCCTTTTCAACGTCTTTTTCTACCTCCTTTGCTTTTAAGTAATTAATTGCCTCGAAGAGATCATCAAGGTCTTGTTTATTTAATACAACTTTGTCGTCAGGCAGAGTATTGGCGGAGTTTGCAGAAATGATGGAGGAGATGATGAGGATAGCGAAATAAAAGGAAAAGAAAAAAGATTCACTCTTTGTAAATAGCATCTTGTTGAAATTTGTAAGTGTATGTTGTTTCTGCTGTTGGCGTTTGTTTTTTAACCTGAAAGATTAATTGTTAAATTTTTAGGATCAACTTTCAGTTTTTGATTTTTATTTCTAAAGCGATGTAAATGAACGAAAATTTCTTATATAAAATTTATTATGTATTCATTAAAAAGGTTATTATTGTTGCCAAGAACGGATAATTTAAATATTTGAACACCGTCATTCATTGCAAATTTTTCATAAATTTAATAGAATATTTCGCTTTTCTGGTGGTTAAAAAATACAACAATAACCTGAATTAAAATTAAATAAGACGATTACTTAAAAAAAACTCTAACAAACTTGATAACATTTTAATAAATAAAGTTGTTTAGGATTACCTGGACGACGATGAGCTCTCGAATGGCAGTGTCTACCCGCAGATTTGTAACATTTATAAAACCTGAAACCATTTGCATATATGCCTCGTCATATTCATCATATTCAAATTTAAAAAATTTGAATATCTCACTATGTTTCTCTCCCACACACACACACACACACACACACACACACACACACACACACAAACACACACACACAAACAAAAACGTACACGCGCACGTACGCTGTGTACAGTGGATTTCACAGATTTAACGTGGCCAAAAATTCAGTTTCGGCTAAACATAATATACCTACTGAGCAGCTCTAAAAACGAATGATCGGACGCACATATAACTTTGATAACATTCTATTCCTCATTCAACATCATTTCACTCAATTTATTTTTTCTTATCGATCACTTAACTGACATACTTAGCCATTGACTAGTCTATTAATAAATTATTTTATTTGCCTTTTTAAATTAATTTTAATTAATTTTATTTTCCATACAATTCGTTCTTAAACAGTTTCTTCTTAGTTACTCATTTTTTTGATTTCATTTTAAACAATCGCCTATATCGAATTCTGATTTTTTTAAAAATAATAAAAAAAACATTGAAAAAATTTTTTTTAAACTTTTTGATGAGTGCAAATGCAAATGAGTTTCATGTTAATTTTTGGCAGCATATGTTTCTCGCATGTGAGTTCGTGAAAAATGAAGTGTAAATCTAATGCTCACATTTGAATAAACAAATGCACATATTTGGCTGGTTTATTGGTTGGTTGGTTGGTTGATTGATTTGTTTCTTTATTCGTTCGTTCGTTCATCCATCCTTTCCGTCCCGCAATCACCGAAGAAAGTATGTCTATATTTCTTTTATTTATTAAATACACATTTTATGTATACCATTTTTATTATTATTATCCTTTCCGTTAGTATTTAACAAAGCACAATTTATATATATATACGAATGAAATTTATATACACGTGGCAAGTGTGTAAAAACTTTCATTTTAAAAAAACAAACAGCGTTTTTTGTATGCTTTTGTAATTAGGCATGTATGCATCTCTGGGTCTATAACACTTTGTTATAGTTGGAATGTGGTGATATTGAACAAATAAAACAAGGACTTCACAAATGTTATTTGTTGTTGACCGTGATTCAAATGTTTCTAATTTCTAATTTCTCTCGAAACACGTTCAAGAAATAACTCAAGGGAATATTTTTTATTGAATAAACTCATACAGTTGATAAACAAATAAATATAATTAAACACATGCAGATGTATGTAGATAAATAAATATATGCAATGTGTTGCTGACGATTGTTCAACTTTTAAAGTTAACTTATGCATAACAAGCATACGTCGATAGTGGCTGGATGGATGAGCAATTACTTAGACATCCTCTTCATCTCTACGGCCTCTTATGGTATTTTTCAGCACCTTTTTTTCTTCTTCCTTCTTAACATCCTTCTTCTACTTACTTGCCTTCGTCGTTATCGAGGACAAGTTCATTTGGAAAAACATTTAGGTTTTCCAGTGCCGATAGTATCACTTGGGACGTTAGCAAAATCAATTTTCAAATTTTTTTTGCTGGTTTAGTTTCATTCTTTTTTAATTTTTTTAGAGAAATTGGCGTACTACAGAAGTTTAAAATTTTGTTTGATGAACGCGAATAATGTCGTAACAATGTAAAAATTATTCTACGATCAACAGAGTGCTTTGCGGCAAGATATATTTTAATATTTATTATTTTCGCTTATAATCAACTCAGTTATTTTTACTGAAAATATCATTAAATTAAAATTATAAACGTGACAAAAAATGTTCTCTTGATCATCGGAGCTAATAACTTTTTAAAATAGATGAACGATTTGCATTATTGAAAACACGGTTTATTCAAAAAAAATTTCAGTAGTGTTGAAATTCGAATATTTCAACGTAAAACTGATAAAATGAGAAGTTATTTTAAAACAACAATAATTCTTATGGCAGCACCTGCTTTTTAAATGGCAGTACAACTAAATCTGATTTCAAATGACTTATATGTTTTGAGTAAAAATAAATATTCGTTGTAAGTCCCATTTGTCAGTGGAAATTAAAATACAATAAAAACATTCTCAATGGTATTAATAAAATTAATATTGAAAACATTTATCAAATTTACCACGAATGAATCACTAGTTCCACACTTATCCCAACACACACACACACGCACACACACACACACACGCACACACACACACACACATACAAACAAATTATAAAATGTCATTTGAATATTTTCAGATTTGTTTAAATAACAAAGTTGTGATGAACATATTTTTTAAATAATTTTTTGAACTGTGTGAACATTTTGTGAGACACCCGGTTCTGTATTAAAGTAAAGATTCAACAAGCAAAAATGATTTCATATATGAATATTTTGAATTTTATTTCTGAAATTGATATAAACTTTTTTGGGGATTGTTCAGTTATTTTAAAAATTTAAGAGTGCATCAAAATTATAAAAAAAGTTTCACACAGAAGTGAAACATTTTCAAAGTGAAAACTTTTGTAATTTGTAAAACTGAATAATAAAATTAACTATAATTAACTAAACAATAAATAATGGAAACTGGAAACTGTAGTTGACATTGACAGAAATTTTTATTTAGTAATAAGTTTAAAAAAATTACATCCCAAATTCGCTATTTCGTCAAGCGCCTGTGCTTTTGGCCTTCTATTCCTCATCATCTTTGTTTTTGATTTTAGATGACAAACGCGCTCCAAATAATTCTGAAAAAGGTTAAAAAATAAAATATTAATCATTATAAATTAATTAAAATCAATTGTTTAAATATTTTAATAATTGTTATAAAAGAGTTAAAGTATACAAATGAATGGTAACACTTTCTATCAACTTTACCCTTAATTTGTAAATGAAACATTTATTATATTATCTACATTTAGGGTTTGCTCCCTCAATCAATCAATCAATCAATGATCCTTTTTTGTCCATCAAGAGACCGTCAAGGGATGGTGTACATCTAAGCACTTTTCACTTTTATATTTTCCTTTTTTTTTCCAAAAAACTTTTCTATCCTAGGCCAGTTTTATTGAATTCAGAATACCAACAAAAGTCCATTCATTAATGTCATCTATCCATTTTTTTGCAGGTCTACTAATTTTTTTCTTCCAATCTCTTTTCCTCGTTAGTACCTTCTTAATCAATCTGTCTTCTCTCATTCTACAAATGTGTCCAAAAATTTTTTCTCTGACTTTGTCATATACACTTTTCTGTCTTCCAAGCTGATTTTTGATAGTTTCATTCTTTACTTTCCGCCTCCAACTGATTCCCAACAAATTTCGGTAACACTTCATCTCAAATGCTTCCAATCTGTCTTTGTCTCTTTTCTTTATTGTCCATGTCTCACATGCATAGAGCAAGCTTGGAAAAACGCAAGATTCTATCATTCTCAACTTTGTTTTCATAGATATATTTCCACTTTTCCATATTAGCTTCAATGATGCGAACATTCCACGGGCTATTGCTACTCTTCTGTCAATTTCTTTGGTGCAGTTGTTGTCACAGTTTATAAGACTGCCAAGATACACAAACCGGTCTACTTGTTCGAGTTTTTCTGATTCTATCTGAAATTCCGCCTTGTTTCCGCCTTTTCCCGTAATCATCACCTTCGTTTTGTCTTTTTTAATATGCAACCCGTGATCTTTTCCACCAACATGTGTTTGTTAAACTAGTTTCTGTAGACCTTTTTCACTAAAAGCTAGAAAGTCTATATCGTCTGCAAACCTGAGATTCTTGACAGTTCTCCTTCCTATGTCAATTCCACCCAATTCCGAATTTTCCATTTTTTCTATTGCTCTTTCTAGCAGTGCTATGAATAGTATTGGTGATATTGGATCGCCCTGTCTCCTTCCAATGTCTGCCTTTATCCAATACACAAGTTCTGTACCTATTATTCCCGACATTTTTGATTTTTCATAAAATCTTTTCAGTACTTTGACCAGCTTTACTGATGTCCCCAGACTTTCTAATGTTACCTACAAACCTTTATGCCAGACAGAATCAAACGCTCTCTAAAATCAACAAAGCAATGGTAAATTGTCTGACCGCTACTTTTTGCACTCTCCATCAGCAGTCTCAACATCAGATCGTGCTTATGTCCTTTCTGAAGCCTGCTTGTTCTTCATGCAAATGTTGCTCTATGACCTTTTCCAGTCGTTCTTTTCAAAATTAGTGCAATTGATCTGTAGTTATTACAGTCTTTTTGGTCTCCCTTTTTTGGCAGCATAACCAGAACTGACTTGCACCATTCTTCTGGCCACTTTCCGCTTTCTCAAATTTCTTGACAGAATGTGTAAATTTCTTTATACACGACTTGTCCTCCTGCTCTTATCAGTTCTATCGGAATACCATCCTTCCCTGTATTTTTGTTGTTCTTCATTTTACTAATTGCTCTTGTAATTTCTTCTCTCGTTATTTGATTTTCTTCTTCATTGATTATTTTTCTGCTTTTCAAAATTTCAAGCGTTTCTTTTTTGTATGTGTTTTTGTCTGTGAATAAGTCTTTAAAATATTCAGTCTATCTATCCATAATCTATTTACTTTCTGTTAGGATTTTTCCGGTTTTATCTTTAATAATCTTTGACTTATTTTTCTGTTTTCCTTTTAACTGTTTAACCAACTGGTACGCCTCTCTTGTCTTGTTTTGCCCAATCATCGTCTCTATCTTTTCACATTTACCATTAATCCATCTCTTTTTATCTACTCTAGCACTCTTTTTTTATTTTTTGACAGACTTCTTTGTATTTCATCTTATTTTCTTCTCTCTGTCTTTTTGTCATTTTCAAACTTCTTTTTTCTTCTACAAGGTTCCATGTTTCATCGCTTATCCACGGTTTTATTTTGTTCATTTTGATTTTACAACTTTCACCTGCTGCTTTGAGAATTTTTTCTAAGCTGCTAACTTGTAATTGGCTGCTGAGTCCAATTTATGTTAGATTTTATTTTTTACATTCTCCATCTGCTTCATCATTTTTGTGTTGTATCTCACTTTCCTAATGCTTTCTCCCATTTTAAGCTATTTGTTTTGTCTTCATGGTGACGTTGCATAAGAAAAGGCGATGATCTGATCTAATTTTTGCACTTGGGAAAGCTCTACATTGGGTGTCAAATTTTATCCATTTCGATTCTATCAGTATTAAATCTATCATGTTCATTGTTTTTCCGTCTGGTAACGCCCAAGTACATTTGTTGTTGTTTCGCTTCTTTGTGTTTGTGACATACAATTGTTGGTCTTTCACAAACTCTAGTAACCTTTCCCTTCTATCATTTCTATCTCCTACGCCATATCATTTTTTTTTATTATTATTCTTTGAAAATCAGGATCTGACAGACGCAGAAACTGTAACAACATGCAAGGCAGTGAAACAAAATTAAACAAATAAGTGAGAAAATAAATACAAAAAGTGAGGAAGAGAAATGATAAAACATGAAAATAAAATATGTTAGAATAAAATAAATAATAATAAGACAAATAAAAGAAAAGTAATTGACGATGGAATATAAAATGAAGTAACGGCAAATTGATAGACTAGATGATGACTTAGTGGGTTAGTCAGGTGATCGATAGATAAAGGCTAGGCCTGTGTGTGAAAAAGTTTAATGATTATTAATATATTTGGTGACTTATTAATAGACTAAATGATGACTTAGTGAGTTAGTGAGGTGATCGATAAAAGTGATGTGATCAATAAGTAAAAACTAGTTCAGTAATGATGAAGTTTTCTTAAGTGCTAATATTTTTGAGGTGTCTTGTGATGAAGGTCTTTTCCTGGTATGTAGATTGTGCGGCGACTTGATATTTATGTTTGCGCTGACGAAGGTTGTGTGTTGTAGTTTTGATTGGTGGTAGTAGAGGATGGATGACGTGGTTGTTGTTATTTTCTATTTTCTTGAACAGCCTTGAATCGAGTGTGTTGAATATCTGAGTGATGGTAGGATATGATGCAGGTAGGTAGTTGCAGCGAATTAATTTTTTGATGAGAGATTGTAGCTGCTGAAGTTGTTGTTGCGTGGCAAAACCAGACCAGGAGGGAGCTGCATATTTGATGCGTGATATGATGAGTGATGTCGAATAATTTGATGCCTCTGAGACCATGTGAACGGAGTGTTTTGAGTGCGTGAAATGTTTGAAAGCCTTTTGTGATGATGTAATTGATATGAGGTGCTATATTGAGTGTGGAGGTGAATGTGATGCCTAATATTTTTAGTTGATTTGTGCGAGTAATTGATGGGTGTTCAGGAGGTAATGTTATTTTTTTACGGCTATTGTGAATGATGAGTTCAAATGATTTATTGAGATTAAGTGAAAGATTGCATCGTTTTGACCATGTAGTTAATGGGTCGAGTTCTGATTGGATGGTGTTTGAGCTAGATGATGGGATGATAAGGTAGGTGTCGTCAGCGTATTTGATGATTTGATTTGAGCTATGGAAAGTTTTGAGAGTAGAAGCGTTGATGATGAAGGTAGATGGGCCAAGGACAGAACCTTGAACTACGCTAGAGTTAATAGGTAGAGTAGATGAAAGAGTAGAGCTAAAAAGAGTAGAATGACTCCTATTAGATAGGAAATTAATTATGATATTGTAAATGTTGTCAGGTAATGGAAGAGAAGCTAACATATTTGAAAGTGAGAAGTGATTGAGAGTGTCAAAAGCTTTAGAGAAATCAAGGGCAATAAGATGAACATAATTATTATTTTTAAGGAAAGATGTTATTGTGGAAGTAAGAGAGATGATAGCGGATGTAGATGAGCCTGTTGGTCGAAATGCGAACTGGTCTTGTAATAGTGGTTTGATGGATGGATGGTTAAAACATGGATAGATGAATGACCTAACGATGAATTTTTCTAGAATACGTGAAAGAATGGTGGTGATAGATATTGGGCGATAATCTATTGGTGATGATGGGTGTTTTGTTTTAGGAATTGGATGGATTGTGCTGGATTTCCATTGTGATGGGATGAATGAGTGAATTAAGCAGTGATTGTAGAGTGAACATAAGGTGCTGAAGATGAATGGTGCGATGATTTGTAGAAACCATGCTGGTAGGCCGTCTGGACCTGTACCGGATGGGCAAGCCTTCGTTAGCATGTGGAGGACGGAGTATGGTGTAAATTGTTGGTGTTGATGACTATTGATTGCAGTAGCTTTTGTTGGTGGAATTTTGTAGGACTGGTCGGTTGACATGGAAGCAAAGTGGGCGTTGAGTGTGTTGGCATCAATATGCTGCACGGTTGATGTGTTGAGTGATTTCTCAGAGCCTCTAATCTTGTTAACTTGTTCCCACATGGCTTCGCTTTCACGCTTACTATTAGTGAATGTTTTTGAATTGAAGTTGATAATGAGTTTATTGATGTATTTGGTGATCGCTGCGGCTTTGAGGGTGGATCCTAATCTCATGAGTTTATTTTTTTGGCAAAGTAAAAATTTGATGAATGGGCTGATAAATGGGGGGTCTGATGATCTAAGCATGATGTTTGATGCTGGGTAGTACCTACTGTAAGTTTAATTGATGATTTTATAGAATTTATCAAAACAATGTTGCAAAAAATTGGCAATAGAGTTAGCTGAGATAGTATTACTGTTAATATTGTTATTATTATTATTATTATCATTGGCACTAATGTTAATATTATTTATATTGTTACAATTATTATCACTATTACTATTATTAACATGGTAAATTTTATTATTATCAAGATTAATTGTATTATTGTTAGAAATTGCTAGCGAAGAATGGTCGGTGTTGGTGATGTTGAAGTCGAATATATTATTGAAGTTGATGTTGTTGAGATATTGAAAGCAGGCAATACTCTGTGAAGGATGACGTCGGCGAAATGAGATGGTTTTTCTAGTGGTGTTGTTTCTTGATGTTGAGTTAGTTGGTGGAGGTGGAGGAGCAGCAACCACCTCAAGATAATGTGTTGAAACGTGCGACCTGTAAGTGAAAGTGATATCCAGGTTTCCATTAATCCCATATATTCTGTCAAGGTTGAGACCTTGGTGGGTGGGACACCAGAATATAGGGTGTAGACCTGTTTGAAGGATGGAATGATGGTCGAGTTGATTGAAGTCACCCCCAATGATGAGTTTTGAGTCGCTCCCCAGCGCAGTGTTAGAGAGTTCATCGATGTAACACATCATGGTGGAGACTTCATATGATGGATGATTAGGAGGATGATAGATGGCACAGATGATGTATGGTTCACTGTCAATAATGCACTTGAGACAAAGGGTTTCCAGTGTATCATTGACAGCATTAGGTGGAACGATGTGAATTTGAGATGAGATGGATGACTTCAAATAGATGACAACGCCACCTCCACGCCGCCTGCCAGGGCGGTCTTTTCTGAAGGGTGTGTAGCCATCTATTCCGATCAAACCATCAGGGTGATCTGGCTTAAGCCATGACTCGGTGATGATGATGATGTCGGGGTGTAGATGATATACGTCACATCTTAAATGCTCAATAGCATGTGGCTTGACAATGCTAAAGACATTCAAGATATAAATGGTGGGTGGTAGATGACATAGGATGATTTTGGCGGGGTTGTAAGTCGGGGTGAATTTGATGTTGATGAGATTGGGATGATTTGGTGAGAGGCGTCGATTGGGGTGGTTGCATCTCTTACGAGTTGATGAGACTACCACTGGTATTGCTGATGACGAATTGGTGCAAGATAGATGGGCTGGGGGTGTTGATGTTGAAGTTGAGGTTGTTGTGGATTGCTGTAGATTGTTGTAAATTGCTGTAGCGATTGAGGTAGATGGTATTGATGTAGAGGTTGTTGTAGATATCTGTAGTGATTGATGTTGGCCCGGGGGTGTTGAAGTTGAAGTTGATGTTGTTGAGATTGCTGTTGCTGTAGAATGATGTTGCGAATGAAGAAAAGTGGAGAGGCGTTGGTGATGATCTGGGTTCCAAATTTTGTTGAGAAAGAAAGTTTTTCTTAGCGATCTTTTGATGGCGAATTTATCCGGTAGAAAATCAAGCCGTTGTTTGTTGGCGAGTGTATTGGATCATTTGATTGAGGTGTGAGCGATAATTAGTAGCCAAAAGTATTATAGCAACAAAAACTTTAGCGAATTTTTTTTAAAACATTGACAAAAAAAAGTAAATTATTAATTATTGATTTATTAGTGAAAATAAGCAAAAACTTAGTTAAAACGGAGAATTTAGAAAATTTAGAAATTGAACATTCAAAAACACGATGTCGGGTAAACCATAGACATCGCAAAAAAAAAACCATAACTTCTTCAAATTCAATATTGTCACTTCCAATTTTAGCATTCCAGTCCACAACAATGATCTTAACATCTTTCTTTGGTAATGTTGTCATAGTTTGTTTCAGTTGTTTGTAGAACGTTTCAACTTCATCATACAAATGATTTGTAGTTGGAGCATAAGCAACTATCACAATAATATCTCTTGGATATCCTTTGAATCTGGCATACATCAACCTGTCATTTACGGGATTGTATTTAATTAATGCTTTTCTTGCTTTTTCTCCAAGAATTATTCTTACTCCATAAATATGCTCGGTTTCTGTGCCTGGCCATAACAGTTTTCCTTTCTCCAATTCTCCACTTCCACATCTAACTTCAAACAAACCAACCACATCATATCTAAACCTCTCAAGCTCTTTTTCAGCATCGCATATGTTCCAGCTTGCCGCAGTGACCTCACATTCCAAAATCCAACTGTGAATTTTATCTTCATTTCACCTCTTTCGGACTCAGTAACAAACTTTTCTTTGTAGCTCTTAGTCCCCAAAGCTGCAATGCGGTCCTTGTTGTCCCGGGTGACGACAGAGCCGGTATGATTATTAGCTGTTGTGTTTACCATCGTGTTTGTAGCGTTTTTAAAACAGTATAGCAAGCTCCTGCAAGCCGGACTTGGGACCGGCACAGAACTCTGCTGGATTGCAGTCCCAGTGGTTGAGTTGTTTTGCTCTCTAGTGTAGTTAAATTTTACTTTCTGTTTTGTTTCAACATTTTTGTCATTCAACAACATTAAATTTTTTTATGATAAACATTTTTAAATTATTCAAAAATGTTTTTTTTTATTAAAATTGTAATAATCAATCTAGCAGCACGAAAGAGAAATTTTTATTTAAATACGAATAAATTTTTAGACAAAGAAATCAAACTGACATCAAAAAGAATAGATCATGGAAACATGATATTATATAATTATTATATTATTATTATTAAACTATTATCATATTATTATTATTAATATTATTTTATTAATATATTATTATTATATTGTTGTTATATGATATGAACTAAGTCTTATAACGTCATGCCTCCACGCCTTGTTTCTAATTAATTGATTAATAAATAAAATTAAATGAATTTTTGTGAATAAAATGGAATAAAAAAATTAATTATTTAATTAGTTAGTTACTAAATTATTAAAAGTTCAAAATGATTAACTGGACACCAACTTATGATCACTCCAATTAGCACTAAAAAGAATAGAACCACTGCTAGGATTATCCATAATGTACCGAACCATTGGGCTGTCGTTGATGATGTTGGTGAAGATGATAGTGATAAGGTTGGTGATTGATGATGATAAGATTAGTGGTGATGATAATGGTGTTGGTCAAGATGATGATGTTGGTCAAGATGATGACGTTGGTCAAGATGATAATGATATGGTGATTTAGGCGATGATGAAAACTTTAGATATCACAATAACGATAACAGCGTTTAAGGTGTTGAGATAATTTTAAGAAGCCTAATAAGGCAAGTGATGATAAAGAATATCTACAAAAAAGAATCTTAATGAAAGTGATATATATATATATATATATATATATATATATATATATATATATATATATATAGTGATAGATTGATGACAATGATGAAAATGACAATTTTGATGATGATAAAGTTAAAAAGGAAGCAAACTTTTGACAACCATCCTACAATAGAGAGTAGATGACTCGGTAGGTCCAATGCCTATCCACACAGTACCATTTGGGATGCCGAAGATGTACCTTAACGTTAATATCATTGATATAATGATGATGGAGCTGATGATGTTGATGAGGTTAGTGCAGCAGTGAGAATGAGATTGTTCCTTACTGTGATGATGACGATAATGA
>NW_008704261.1:920505-933056 GCF_000326865.2 Helobdella robusta | reverse complement strand
TAATGATGATGATATGATGATGATGATTAAGACAAAATGCTGGATGTCTTAATTGATTGCAATTTTTATCACTTGTTGGTGCGTTAATGTGATTAGTGATTAATGTAAAAGTGAAGTTGAATAACTTATATCTACATACCAATCAAAACCATCAAACAACTAGTCAACCAAAAAACTTATCACCTAAACGATCAACCAGCCGATCATTCAACCGATCAATCAACCGATCAATCAACCGATCAATCAACCGATCAATCAACCGATCAATCAACCGATCAATCAACCGATCAATCAACCGATCAATCAATCAATCAATCAAACAATCAATCAATCGATCGATCGATCGATCGATCGATCAATCAATCAATCAATCAATCAATCAATCAATCAATCAATCAATCAATCAATCAATCAATCAATCAATCAATCAATCAGTCAATCAATCAATCAGCCGATTAACCAAAACCATCAAACAAACCAACCAACCAACTGAACAACCAGCCAGTCAGACAACCAACCAGCTATTCAATTAACCATCCAACTAGCCACTAACTATTCAATCAACTAACCAGCCAACCGACCAACCGATAAAAAGCATTAGCAGTTTTATTAGGATACAGATTGTCGAGATTCATCGTTTTGCGAATGAGACTGACGCCAAGAACGACCCCGTCGTAGCCATGGCTGTCGTCGAACTCCATTTTGTCCCAACCTTCCCCCGGGTACTCGTCCCAACATTTCCAATCTGTACAAGAGTGAATGGTCAGGCAGGAATGTTATGCTTATGCACAGGCCTGACAAGTTTGAAAAAATAGAAAGATAAAAGGAGAGAGAAAGAGAAAAGGAGAGAGAAAGAGAAAGAGAGAGAAAAATTGAAAAATTGAGAGAGGAGGAAAAAAGAAAGAAAAAACGAAGGCATTGGGAATAAGAAAAATATCATGACACCAAACAGTCAACAAGCACTTAAACGGTCAAACACACATACACTCACACAAATAATTTACACACATTCACGAAAGCAATCAGGTAGACAAGTCAGTTTAGGCAGGCAATTAATTACTCAGACACACAAACACAGGTCACGTAAAGGTCAATCCATGAAATTTTTCTAATTATGGAAAAAAACTACCGCTTTTTCTTATATAAGGAAAAAAGTTTAGAAATGAACGAAAGAGAGAGAAAGAGACTATTAAACAGACAGATAGACCGACAGACAGAAACAGAGCACACACGACACAAGGATTCAATTTTCTAAAATTTCCTTTTCGCTCGTTATCACCGATTCTAGATGCCAGCCAACAACTTCAAATGTAGACTCAATGTCCGACGCGATGATCAGCCTAGATAACGTCAAAAAAGCTTAACGTCATTCACACAACAACTGACAACATATCCATATTATCGTTATTTCAACCAGTTAGATCTATCGGCGCTCAACTCTGGCAAGCAGAACCGCACAGTGTTCATTCCAGGGTTTGTTAATTGAGGTTCCGGGTTAGCTTTGACCACGCAAATTTATATTGGATTTTGTTAATCTAAACTTGGTGTCGGGTAGAGATCCTACCTTTACTCCAACTTACCCTCCCCACTTCACCGATGCTTGGGACTGGCATGTACGAAGCGAGGTTTCATTCTTTCTTTTTAAGGATGAATATATTTCAACAACAGCAGCAGCGTTCACGCATGTTAAATGGCTAATAGCGTCTACGTAATTGTAATATTTAAGAAATCTAATGGTGATCACCCTTGAACGTTGAATATCTTCCGTCACTGGACCACACCGCAAGCGCCATGCCCTGATTTTCAAACATTGGCATTCTGGTGGTGGTGATTATGATGATGTTTATGATGATGATGATGATGTTCATGCTGATGATGATGAAGAGGATGATGATAAGGATGATGATGTAGATGTGGAAATGATGATGGAAATGAAATAGGTGATGACAATACGTTGATTAGAACGATGATGGGGATAATGTAAGTAATGATGATGATGATAAAGATGACGGTGATGATGATGACGATGATGATGACGATGATGATGGTGACGATGGTGGTTATGTCGATGACGACACTGATGATGATACCTTGTTGAAACTACAGCAAGAACCGTTCCAGTGTTGGATGCGTTCGCATAATTGGCACAAAAGAAATTACTGCAAATCATTATGATGATGATGGTGAAGATGATGGTGATGATGAAAATGGTGGTAGTGATGATGAAGATGAAGATGGTGGTAGTGATGATGAAGAAGAAGATGGTGGTAGTGATGATGAAGATGAAGATGGTGATGATGAAGATGGGGATGAAGATGAAGATGGTGGTAGTGATTATTAAGTTGATGAAAATGAAAAAATTATGATGATGATGATGTGGATGATGATGATGAAAATGAAGAAAATGATGGTGGTGGTGGCGAAATGATGATGAAGATGATGATGAAAATAATGGTGGTAATGATGATGATTGTGATGATGGTAGTGATGATGAAGGCAATGATTGAATGACAACAATGTCGATAGTAATGATACTGCTTAAAAATATGATTACGATAATGATGATAGTACTGTTTAGCAATGTTTCAGATAAATGTTTAACGACTATAAATTAAAATGAATGGTTAGCCCCAAATGATTAAGTGATGACTAGTGATTAAGATGTAAGAGTCCTGACTTGTCGAGATTGTGCTTGTCCGAATTTAAAATCCTCAACATCTGACCATCTATTGTCACCTGCGTAAACTCTAACGACATAATCACGGTTGCTGTAATGATGATGATGATGATGACGATGATGATGATGATGACGACGATGATGATTGTGGTGTTACTGTGAAGATGATGATGATGAGGAGGAGGAGAATGAGGATGATGATGATGACCTTTGCGATGACGTAAATAACCATTATGACGATAATGATGTTAACATGGCAACGGCACGACAAAGAAAGATAAAGGCACACAGACACTGCTTGAAACCACGCATCTCTCACATATGAAATGTTCTAAGTGGATTGATTCTCTTTGCATTCGAACATGGTCAAAGTGATGATGGTGGTGTGGCAAACTATGATTAATGATAGCGATTATGTTTGAAATGACTATGATGGAGATGGTGATTGGTGGGAAGAAGATGATGGATCAGCCACGTTATCATCATCCGACTAATTGATGGACCTACTTCTACTTACTTTCAAACTCGTAATTTAATGTATACTGATCCATGGCTAGTTCTGGATTGAATTGATTAAACTTCTTCATTATCATCATAGCAATCATTTTCAAAACGACATCACTTAATCATCACCCCAACAGCAGGGTGACATAACCCTCATCACCATCATCATCACCATCACCAAACTAGTCTCTATCTATCATCACCATCATCAGCTTAAGCATCACTACAATGAAATATAATATTTATCACAATCATTTTTACCGTCATCATCATCATCACCATCTTCACCATCATCATCTTCACCATCACCATCTTCACCACCATCACCATCTACAAAATCATCACCAATCTCTTCACCCTTCTCCATCTACAAATTCATCATCATCTTCACCATCACCATTTTCACCATCACTATCATCATCATCATCTTCACCATCACCATCTTCACCATCACCAAAAATTCATCTTACCAAAATCATCCAGCCTGCAGTAGATAGCTCCACTTTCTTCATCTTCGTCCCCGATCCACAGAGCCGTCTCGGGACCCCCACATGGTAGTTTCATAATAAACGCATTTATGAAACGTTCATCATCCATTCTAGTAACGACGATGGTGATGATGGTGTTGGTGGTAATGATGGGGGTAGTGATGACGATGATGATGAAGTTGTGATGGTGGGGATGATGATGGTGATGATGATGATAGTGATGGTGGTGATAATGATGATGGTGATGATGATGATAGTGATGGTGGTGATAATGATGATGGTGATGATAGTGGTGCACACAAAGCATGGAAATGGCGTGAGAAATCCACACACACACACGCACAAACACACACTCATACAAGCACACACACACAGATACACACACCAGACAGGCAGATACACACACCCACACACAGATATATACACACAGACACACAAACACACACGAGATACACACTCACGTATTTCGAAACTTGACGATAGCCTGGGGCATCTCCGACGAATCGAACTCAATCTGGTTCCACCCGTTAGTGGGCTCGTTCGAGCACTTCCAGCGTTCATTCGTGTCGAAGCTGCCGCTGGTCGACCACACCGACAGCATCGGATCGATATGCGTTGTCGATATCACCTGGGGGGGGGGGTTGGTGTCGAAACATGGAAACGATCTCCCTTAGTAATTTAATCTAATTTTGTTTTGTATATCGAAAATTTTAAATGTTTTGTCAATTTATAGATGAATATTGATAAATCTAATTTAATCTAATTTTGTTTTGTATATCGAAAATTTTAAATATTTTTGTCAATATATGTTAATATTTATTTTAGATATTTTGATATATATATATATATATATATATATATATATATATGATACGTGATAAATGTGTGTGTATAATTTTTTTATTTTTGTATTTCCTGGCCTTAGTTGGACGTATGCTTGAAAGGGCGAGTGTTTGAGGCAGGGGAAAGATATTAAAATAGGTTGCCTTTTTTGCTCGGTTAGTGAAGTTGTTGTTGGTGGGTGATTTGATGTTTAACGATGTTTATTTTTGTCGTTGTTTTCAATTGTTTCACAGGGTTTTGGTTGGGGTCCTTCGATGTTTTATTTTGTCGCCGTCATAATGTTCTTTATTTTTCTCTTTTTCTCCCTCTCTCTCTCTCCCTCTCTCTCTCTTTCTCTCTCCGTCTCTCTCCCTCTCTCTCTCTCTCTCTCTTTCTTTCACTCTCTCAGAAGTAACCAAAACGCTTATGCAAATACGTAATACAGTATAAATCATTCATATTTGAGTACAACAGAAGTAGAGGCGAGAATTTCTTCGTATTCAAACCCAGTCACTGCAACACACACAAGGAGCAGACATCTTAACCACTTAACCATCAGCCCATCTCGCCGCTCAGTTAAACCGTGCAGAATAAACCGTAATGTTTTTGTATTGCTATATAAAAAATCTATCTCATATTAACCAACAGAGCATTAGGAAGATGAAAATGAGGTAGGAAGATGAAAATGATAAATGAAAATGAGGATGAAAAATGAAAAAGGTTTCTCATAGAAATCAATGAATCATTGGAAGGATGTAGAAGCGAGCGACCTCCACTGCAATGACTTGTGGGAACTCATCCATGACGACCTCTTCAAAAAATTCCTGCATGTTCATCAGGGGAGTCTTCACGAGTTTGCCGTCGACGTAGAGGCTCGTGTTGCCGTAGCCATTGTAGAAGAGGGCTGTTGGTGATGTTGTTGTTGGTGGTGTTGTTGTCGGTGTTGTAGTTGGTGATGTTGTTGTAGTTGTTGTTGTTGTAGCTGTTGTTGTTGTTGATGTTGTTGTTGTTGATGTTGTTGTTGGTGATGTTGTTGTTGTTGTTAGTGTAGTTGTTGGTGGTGATGTTGTTGTTGTTGGTGCTGTTGTTGGTGCTGTTGTTGGTGTTGTTGTTGTTGTTGGTGATGTTGTAGTTGTTGTTGGTGATGTTGTTGGTGTTGTTGTTGTTGTTGTTGGTGTTGTTGGTTGTGCTGGTGATAGAGCTTGTTTCATGTGTTGTTGATGTAGTTGTTGGTGATGGTTGTGCTGTTGGTTGTGAGTGTGATGTTGTTTTTTGTTGGTGTGGTGTTGATGGTTGTGTTGTTGATGCTGCTCGATTTGTTGTGGATTTTTTTTCTAGAAAAATTTCGTAATTACTAAAATTAAACAATTATTTTTGCTCATTATAATCATCATCATTATTATAATCATCATCATCATTATAATCATCGTCACCACCACCATCATCATCGCCATCATCATCATCATCGTCACCACCACCATCATCATCAATATGAGTCAAACTTAGATCCTGCCCGTATTTCCCTGTAGCTATCTTGTTCACCATTGACTTCATGTCTGTTGGAATGGGAATGATATTATTGTCAAGTTTCTTGAACTGAAAACCCAAGTTTCTATTTACTTCAAGCATGATAGATTAAATTTATTTATCTTTCTATATATATCTCTTTATATAGCTTTCTATATCATCTTCGGCGTTCGAATTGATACGTTGTGCATGCGGCCATATTCTCAAATATATAAATACTCTGTCTCTACAATGTTGACTGGAAACGATACACCAAAGGATCTCACCACGAGGAATGTCAATAAACAATACTTGTATAATGTACGGCAACAAGAACCACAGCTATCTAAGAATTGCTGATGCGATCTTCGTTGACCAGAGAAAAAAAAAAAAACTGTACCCTTCGTGAACGAGTTACTATTGGAGGAGTTAAGCATCGCCAAGCAGAGTAGAAGGAAGGGAATAAGGAGAGCCATGGCGTTCATTCGTTCGTTTGTTCGTTCGTTCGTTTGTTTACTTTTACATTCGCACAAGTTTGTTTACATAAATGTCTGTGTTCAATATTTTATTCAAATGAACTTGTTTACATCACGTGATTTGTTTACATCCAGTGTTTACTCTATGTAAGAATAAATAACTATATATGCTACCGACATCTTGTCAATGAACGTAGATAGCCTCAAAAAAAAAAAATTTGCACCAAAAACACCCACCTATAAAACATGCATGTTATTCATTTCTGTATTGATATAATTTATCAATATGCCGGAGGTGCATTCCAACGCCGTGAATTGTTGAGTGTTGAATTGTTGAGCGTGAATTGTTGAGTTAATTAAATTATTGAATTGAATTGATAAAATATGTCTGTGTGTGCGTGTGTCCATAGCTTGCCTGTTTAGGTGCACAATAGGATCGCAACAAAACTGAGAAAGTTTAATAATAACATTCTTACACAGTATGAAACATCTTTTGGTCGTCATTTTATGACCCTTTAAAATCAAAAATTTTCCAATAGTTTTATTATTTTTATACCAAAATTTTCAATGTAAGAGTGTGTGGTTATTTGTGAGTTTGCGCGAGTGTGAGTGTGTGTGTGTGAATGAGTGTGTGTGCGTGTGAGTGTGTGCGTGTGTATGAAAGTGTGTGATTAATTCATTCACATAAAAAAACAGCAACAAGAAAATAGCATTCTAACAAGCTACACAATAAAGCAAAACCAATAAAAAAAATGTTTTAATTAATTTGAAACAAGCTAAATAGTGGCAATCCTAAATTTATGAATTCATTGCACGGATCTCAGCCATGAAAATTATCACCTCTAATCAAATTTTAAAAATTTATAAAGTAAATTAAAAATTTCACTCATCATCAAAAAAAAAATTTGATTCAAAATTTTCATGCAAATAACAATATTCAATAAATTTAAATTCTGAAAGTATTGAATAACAAATGTGCTTGTGTATAAATAATACGTGTGTGCATGTGTGTGTGTAAGTATATGTGTGTGTGTGTATGTGTGTGTGCGTGTATGTGTGTATGTTTGTATGTGTGTGTGTGTGAGTGTCTGTCTGCGTGTGTGTGTATGTGTGTGTGAATACGTGATGGTATAACATGTATGTGTGTATGGAAATGCGTGAGTGTGTGTGTGCGTGAATGTGCGTGCGTGTGTGTGAGCACCATTTGAAAGAAAATTTCATTTTGGGATATCATTACTCGGCCTGCAGCTTTTTCTTCCTCTTCCGCCAGGCTTTGCAAATAACTGGCGACAAAAATTATTTTACAGTTAAAATTTCACATTTTAATGTAATTTTTCATTAATATTATTGAAAAAGTGTCGATATAAAAACCAAAATGACGGCTGATTTACTAACAAAAATTATCTTTGTTATTAAATTTTTGTTCAGCTGAAACTGCTCAAAAACTTTGTTATTAAAGTAATAAGGCCTACTACTTAAATTTTATCTCGGTATAAATATCTCTTTCAATTTTGAATCTTGTAGTAGTAGTAGTAGTAGTAGTAGTAGTAGTAGTAGTAGTAGTAGTAGTAGTAGTAGTAGTAAGAGTAGTGGCGGTTGAAGCAGCAGCAGTGGGGTAGTAGTAGCAGCAACAGCAGTATTTTTATTTTTCTCAGCAGCAGTAAATATAGCAGTGTACATACACATACCCCCAACACACAAACACTCATCTACGAAACTGGCAAATAGTTCACCCCTTCTACAACTTCATCTATGGACTCAAGGGTGGTAAAACTATTTTAGCTGTGAGGGCCGCCTTGAAAACTCTTTGTCTTTTGAGGGCCGCATATGTATATATATATATATACATGAAGTGGCTTGCCCACCCCCGTATAAACTAATACCCCTTCCCTGCTAACTAATTCACTCCCTGCACGATCACTCACCAATGACTAGGACGAACAGCAGCAGAAATCCACAACATCCAGCAATTATCAGCACGAGTTTGAAATAGTTAGCTGTTGGAAATGTGTAAGTATTAAAAAATTTATTTCTTAATGTAAATATAACAAAAAAAATAATTAAAGTATATTTATTGATGTTCATTTATTTGTGCGACAGGATGGTGTAATGGTTAAGGCGATTGGTCATGCTTTCGCCGTGACTTTGTTCGAATGCAAAGAGATTCCAAACTGTCGCAAGCAAATTTTGCATGACGTGATGCTTGAATTCGAGCTGTGTGTTGTTGAGAATCTATCGACATGAAATCAATAAAATTGGGTTGATTTAAAAAATATGCATTATGCAAGCACACGATGAATGAGAATAAACAGTTGCTGTATTCATCTGCTTCTTTAATTGCCCATCCATGCATTCAACTATGCATTCCTATATATATATCCGATTATGCATCTATCAATTCATACATTTATCCATATATCCTTTCATAAATATACCAATTCCTACTGATGCATCTATCAATTCATACATCTATCCACTGAAACATATATTTATCCCTAATTTGAAATCTGTTATAAATTTTTAATATCCATCTAAATTTATCTTACTATTTACTGATTTATCCATCCATTCATCCATCTATCCATCCATCTATCCATCCATCCATCCATCCATCCATCTATCCATCCATCCATCCATCCATCTATCCATTCATCCATCCATCCATCCATCCATCCATCCATTCATCCATCCATCCATCCATCCATTCACCCACCCGGTGCCAGGTATCTGCAGTAGACGTCGCTGTGTTCGTTTCCGAGGTAGCCAATCCAGAAAGGACCAGATGGAACCCCGCGAACGTGTCTGGTGGTTATGGTAGATGAATGGATGGATGAATGAATGAATAAATAGATAGATAGATGAGTGGATTGATTGATGGATGGATGGATGGATAGATGGTGCCACCACAACCACTACAACAACCAGTGGTACCACCACCACCACGACCAGTGGTACTAACCCCACCAGTTTATAACATTAAGTAATTGAAAATCCTTCAACTGATTTTATCCTGTAAACCATGGATATCCGAAACATACAATCAGTGCCACCGCCATCACCACACACACTACCCCTAGTACCACCACCACCATCACTACTACTACCAGTGGTACTACAACTACCACAAAAAGCAGCAGAACCACTACTAACATCAGTAGCACCCCCACCAGTAGCACCTAGTACCACCACCACCATCACCACAAGCGCCACTACCACCACCACAAACTTGTAAAAAAATTTCGCGTCACCGTTCGGGTACATGCCATTGACGCTGGACGCCCCGCTGAGCAGGACGCTCTGCCCCACCTTGAAGCCGTTCCCACCCGTCGAGTCGTCGAAATCGGTGCGGTACCAGTTCTCGCCGGGACTCGTCGTCCAGCACTTCCACCCTGAGTTTTCGTAATAATAACAATACTTAATAATAATTAATAATAACAACAACAACAACAAAACCAACAATAATAAGAATAGTAACAACAACAATAAAAATAATAATAATAATGAGAAACTTGTAAATTGGCGCTATATTAAATATTCTGTAATAATAATAAAAATAATAATAATATTAATAAGAATAAGAAAAATTTTCGGATGAATCTCTATGAGATCTTGTTGAACCCTGGATTCGTCAATGACCAGCTTTGAACAAGCTATGGAAATTGGTGATAATAATAACAATAAATAATGATAATAACAATAATAGCCATAATAATAATTATATTATTATTTTTATTATTATTACTAGTTATAGTTCCACTATCATTATTGTTGGTTCTCTTTTGAATAATTTTGTTGTTCGTGAATGAGTGGTGCGTATAAAACATTGAAGTGTGTGTGTTTGTATGTGTCTTTGTGTGAGTGTGTATGTGTTTGTGTGTGTGTTGTTTATGTGTACGTGTGAATGTGTGTATGTGCTTGTTTATGTATGTATGTGTGTGTGTATGTGATTTTGTATGTGTTTTTGTATGTGTGTTTGTTCATGTGTGTGTGTTTGTGTATGTGTGTTTATGTATGTGTTTTTGTATGTGTGTTTGTTTCTGCGTGTGTGTGTTTGTGTATGTGTGTTTCTGCGTGTGTGTGCGTGCGTGTGTGTGTGTTTATTTGCAAGTTTGCATTAGCATATCCCTTGTAGGTTCGTTCCTTCTAACGGTTGCAATAGTTTTCTAAATAGTAATTTTTTTCCATAGCTTTATCTTACTTTTTGTTTACAAGTTAGAATTATGTAAATTATATTTTTTTTAAATTATAATTTTAGAATTATTACCTTTAATTATTAACTCAAACAACACTATAGTTAGATAATTAGGTAATGATAATAATAATTATTACCTATGATTAAACATTGAATAAATGTTCTTAGTTAGATTGTAATAAATATTTTAATATTTAGGTAATAATAATAATTAGTATTATAATTAAATATTGAATAATTATTTTCAGTTAGATGATGAAAAATATTTTAAGATTATAACTAAAAAAATTATTTAAAATAATTTTTGTAGTTAGATGATAATAAATATTTTAATATTTAGTTTATAACAATAATTATTATTATAATTAATTATTCAATAATTATTTTCAGTTAGATGATAAAAAATATTTTAAGATTATAACTAAAAAAATTATTTAAAATAATTTTTTTTAGTTAGATGATAATAAAAATTTTAATATTTAGTTTATAACGATAATTATTATTATAATTAATTATTGAATAATTATTCTTAGTTAGATGATGATAAATATTTTAATATTTAAGTAATAATAATAATAATTAGTATTTTAATTAAATATTGAATAATTATTTTTAGTTAGAAGATAATAAATATTTTAATATTTAAGTAATAATAATAACAATTCTTATTATAATTAAATATTGAATAATTATTTTCAGTTAGATGATAAAAAATATTTCCAGATTATAACTAAAAAAAAATTATTCAAAGTATTTTTTTAGTTATAATTATAATTATTTACAATAATTTTTTTTAGTTAGATGATAATAAATATTTTAATAATTATTATAATAATAAGTAATAATAATAATTAGTATTATAATTAAATATTGAATAATTATTTTCAGCTAGATGATAAAAAGTATTTTAAAATCATGTCAGACTACCTGAGGAATCATTGTTGCCTGTGGTGAACCTATCTTGTTGGGACCAGACGAGGATGGCGCTGTTCTCAGTGGTATCAATTTTAGACATGTGCACGGCAAGTAGGCTAGCCTCGCGAGATATTCTGCGGTATTCGGCACAGGTGAATGTTTTCTGGAGGTCCTTGTATGTAGTTGAAGGGGCGTCCTGTCCGTCTATTTTGAAGTTAGTTTGGCCGGTTGATATTACTACAATCACTGTTGGTTGGTTGGTTGGTTGGTTGGTTTGATGGTTGGTTGTTTGGTTGGTTGGTTGGATTGATGGTTGGTTGGTTGGTTGGTTGGTTGTTGGTTGGTTGGTTGGTTGGTTGGTTGGTTGATTAAATAGAGGGTTGGATAGATGGTTGGTTCTTTGGATGGTTAGTTGGTTGGTTGAATGGTTGATTGATTGATTGGTTGGTTGAATGGTTGATTGATTGATTGATTGGTTGGTTGTTTGTTTGTTTGGATAGATGGTTGGATGTTTGGTTGCATGGTCGTTTGGATGGTTTGTCAAATGTTTTTAGTCGGTTTGTTTGTATTTGGTTGAATGAAATAATTTACCAAAATGACCAATAAAATTTGTCAACAAGTAAAAATAATTTCTTGCTGGACGCCAACAAACGAAACGACATGAAACTGAAACCGAAATTGAAACTGAAACCGAAATTGAAATTGAAACTGAAACTGAAACCGAAACGTACTCTCCCACTGCCGCAGCAAGGTGTCCTGGTAGCTGAGCAGCGCTGTTTGTAGTGCGTTCCGTCGCCAGGGTTTCATTGAGTAGTTTCATTTCATTAAATATGTTATAAAAATTAATTATTATATAAATAATAAAAATAATAATAATGAGAATAATAATGATAATATTAATAATGCAAAATATTCAAGTGCGAATTAAAAAAGTGAAAATAAAAAAATTCAAAATTGGATCGTCAAAATAA
>NW_008704261.1:846916-920455 GCF_000326865.2 Helobdella robusta | reverse complement strand
TGTGTATGTTTGTGTGCGGGTGTATGTTTTTGTGTGTGTGTTGTGTGAGCGTGTGTGTATGTTTATGTGTGTGCATGTTTGTGTGTATGTCTTTGTGAGTGTTTGTATTTTTATGTGTGTATGTTTGTATATGCGTTTTTACGTGTGTGTGTGTGTGTGTGTGTGTGCGTGTGCGTGTGCGTGTTTGTGAGTGCAATTACTATGTTGATTTTTTTTATTTCAGGGGGGAGGAAGCATGATTGGAGTTATACTTTCATTAACAGTCAGTAAAATTATTGAGTTTTTAAATTAGGAAATTTTAAATTAGGAAACACCGTTTAAAGTGTAAAATCGATCACAAATTAACGTGATGAACAAAAAATTATCGCCAGTAAAATTTTGGCCACACTAATACAAACATTCGTTCGTTTATTGGGCCCCCGGTATAATTTCAAAAATTAAAAAATTTTTAAAACTTTGGCCCGTCTAAGTTGTCCGCCATCACCTGTGTAATTTTTTTGGTTGTGAAAGTTTTAAGTTTCGGACGGCGCGATGGTGTAATGGTAGAGGTGCCTGGCGTTGGTGATGCAGTGTCCGGGTTCGAATGTGAAGAGATCCCCGCCTCGCACATGTAAAAGTGTGCGGTGCGTTGATTCGCGTGTGTTCGTACGTCGTAATGACCTCTGAAGATTATCCAAGAGAAAATAATAATAATATGATGATGATGATGAAACTGCCGATAACTCGTTTGAACTAATTAAAATTTCAACTTGAAATTACAATTGTTACTGATTTGAGAAGTTTAATTCTTGTTGCAAAAGTTAATTATGCTGAACTTAAAAAATTATGAAGACAAGCAACGAATCATTCCGAGATTGAAAATAAAGTTTCAATCGATTTTGTTATCCTTCTCGCTGATTCACAGCTCAGCAGCTAGAGATTCCTCCACATACGTTGTTACTTCAATACCTTATTCCATTTAAATTTGTGTACAAGAAACGACTGGTAGCATGAGATGCGTGTGTGAGTCTGGATTAACTCAAAGTAACTTCAACGTACGAACCGATTCATAAATTTGACTTCGGCAGGCGGAATGAGGCTGGTGTCGAGAGATACGTTGTTCCAATCTGCCACTTCCTCGGCCGTGCACTTCCACCTGGAGTTGGAGTCGAACTGTCCGTACTGCGACCAGACTGCTAACAGGGGCTCGGTGGAAGAGCTGCTAGTTGTGACCTTGGGAGGTGGGTGGCATTGGATTGGTCATCATGTGAGGGTTTTTGTTGTTGTTTGTTTGCAAGTGAGTGTTTGTGTTGTTGTTTGTGTTCAAGCAAGTGTTTGTGTTGTTGTTTGTTTTCAAGTGTGTGTGTGTTTGTGTGTGTGTTGTTTTTCATCATGTTAGTGTTTGTGTTGTTGTTTGTTTGCAAGTGAGTGTTTGTGTTGTTTATGTTCAAGTAAGTGTTTGTGTTGTTGTTCTTCTTTTGGAATGTTTTTATGTTGTTCACTCTTTTTTAATTTTTTAAAAATATTTTATTATCAATATTCAATAACAACGACAACAATGTTTCTATTTTTAACACGAAAAAATTTATCGATATATTTATTTTTATAAGAAGAATTAGCGCTATAACTTTCAGTATCAGCAATTGTAGCAGTGATAGATTTGTAGTAGTAGTAGTAGTAGCAGCAGCAGCAGCAGCGGTAGTAGTAGTAATAGTAGTAGTAGTTAGAGACTTGTAATAGTAGTTGTAGTAGTAGTAGTAGTAGTAATAATAGAGTAGTAGTAGTAGTAATGGAGAAGAGTAGTAGTAGTAGTAATAGGGTAAGTAGCAGTGGTAGTAGTAGCAGCAGCAGTAGCAACAGCAGTAGTAAACAGAATGGTGGTTGTGTTAGTTTGCACAGTAAGTTTTTACTACGAGGTAGAATAGATTACATGAAAGAAATGTGATACAATAAAATGCTCTGCTATCAAATGTTGAAACAGTTTTTAATTGTGTGTGACGTGTTTATATTAGTTGCAGAATATAAGAAGTTCTTCCAACTAACGCGTATTGCGACCGCTTTTGGTGTGCGGTCTAAAAAAACTTCGTCGAAGAATTCCTCGTGATTTTGAAGGGGTGTTTTGACTTCAATGCCATCTACGTACAAGATGCTGCTAGACCGACCATTGTAGAAGAATGCTAAGTTGATTGATTGGTTGGTTGGATGGTTGGTTGGATGGATGATTGGTCGGATGGTTGACTGATGGGCTGGTTGAATGGATGATTGATCGGTTGAATAGTTGATTGGTAGGTTGGTTAATTTATAGGTTGGCTAGTTGGATGAATGGATGGTTGGTTGATTGGTTGCCTGGTTGATTAGTTGATTGGTTAGTTGGTTGATCAATAGTTTTTATGGTTGCTCGATTGGTTCATTGGTTGAGAGTTAGTTGATTGTTCATATAGATTTTTAAAAATGTTATTGCAAATTATAAAAACTGGTTCACTCCTAGAAAGCGGTGAAATGCTTAAATTGAGAATAAATTTAAAAGCACCACGGAAACACCGCGCTAAGTAAAATTCGATGGAATATTATTGACCCACGTGAATAACTTTCTGTCGATAAAATCTATTGTAAGACATGTTAACATTAACTGGAATAGAAACTTTTGAAAACATGCATGCGGCCAGGTAGCCTAATGGTAGTACTAGTAGTAGTAGTAATAATAGAGTAGTAGTAGTAGTCGCTTAGCCGCTAGAGTAGCCGCTTGGTGCTGCGAATGCAAGGACAGGGTTCGACTGCGCGTAGATCCTCACATATATTTCACATGCATCTTGTATGCGCTGTTTCTTGATACCTTTGAAGATTATTAATTAGAGAGAGAGAAAGAGAGAGAGAGAGAGAGAGAGAGAGAGAGAGAGAGAGAGAGAGAGAGAAATAATAATAATAATAATAAAATAGATGACGATGAAAATAATGATGAGAGATAATTATATTAATAACAACAGCAACAACAAAAACAACAACATAATAATAATAATAACAGTGGAAACATATTAATTATTACTCATCAAATAAATCAAAATAAATTAGAAATAATTAATTAATATAAATATAGTTTAAATAAAACTCAAAATCATAATGGCTAGTCATCAATGCTCTTCGTTCTGAAATGAGTGCAGTGACGATACAATGGTTCATAGAAATTGGTTCGTGCATTGTACCTTTCACAATATCTGGCACAGGAAGACAGTATCACGCTGTTAATCAAGCAATGCCGAAAACAATCAGTCCAATTCTTTTTAGTTAATGATAAATCAAAGGGGTTATAAAAACCTAAAGCTGACAATTCAAGTGCTAATTAAAATGTTACAGTGTTTAAAATCGTTCACCAGGTTGTTTTTAAGATTGGTTGTATGTTTAACAATTTTGTATTTTCTGGACTTGACAAAGTTTTTTTCATAGCATATAGTAAATTCAAGTATCTCCTTTGTACTCTTACTGAGAATGGCGATGTTTGGTCTGACTGATTGGAACAAATCTGTGGCTAGACGTAGCTTTATCTTCCAAATCAGCAAAGTTGATGATATTTGAACCAGCGCATGCCTTGATGTTGTTGACGATTATTGTAAAAGTTTTGTTGGGACGATTCAAGTATTTCCAGAGTGTTGCCGCTGAGCCACAGTTTGACAGGCGAGTTTGTCACTTTGTTTCACGCCAGAGACTGGCATAACCCATTGTCTGTTTATCCCCATCTGTGAAGGTTGGCATTTGTAGGCAGCTGTTGTATAATGTACTTTTTGACAACTTATAGAGGACTTCGGATAGCTTTACTGATGATCTGGAACATCGTGTAATCTCTGAACTAAAGACGTGTTCTTTCACTGATTTCACTGTATGTATGAAATAACCATGGAGTTTCAGCCTCACCACTTCTGTATGACATTTTAACAATTTTATGCAAAGGCCTCCAGATTTATAAAGCAGCAAAAAAATTTTACAACGCAGCTGCTTGCGGGATTAGAGATCAAACAGTCCAGTGTGATTTCTATCCATGTCAATGAAATATCGTACATACGAGTTTATGTGTTAATTGGGTCGGGACAAAGCGCCTTAAGATCTCAAACTTCCATTGGACGGACGTATCCAGACCACCATATGTATGCAGCAAAACTTCAAGATACCATGCAACAGTTCATTTTCTATTGCGTTCTTGCATTCAATTCATAAATTTTTCCCATATAAGTGAAATGATCACCAATACTAGTCTGAGTGATTGTCACCGTCAATCTGGGTAAAATTTGCTCGTATTTTCCGACGATCTATCTTATCCCAAATGTGCACATTTGTTGTAGTACCTATTTCCATTAGAAAATTAAAACATAAATTGGATAGCAAAGAAGAACTGGGATCACCCAGCAGCACTGCACGCTTTACCACGATGGGTCGAGTTAGGTTGTTGCATACTGATACAGTTATGGAGTAATCAGCGTATGGTATCTGGGGTAGGATATGATAATGATAAAGAGCTGCTAAAATGAGATCATGGCTAACTTCACCAAACGCATTTCAGAGATCCAGCAGAGTAACGATTATAGTTTTCTGGTGCTTCTTTGCTTCTTTCAGCAAATGGAACAATAACTGTGTATGATCAGCTACACCATTTATTCTTCGGTAAAAATCTTTCTGTTTGGTTTTATTGGTGAAGTTATTCATTTTGAAATAATTGTATAATTTGTTGTTTAAAATATTTTACAAAGGTCTGGTTGAAGCGTTATTGGGGTCACCTTTTTGTAAATTAATATTGTCAAACCTTTTTTCCAGCGTGTTGGGATTGACGATGATTTCCAACGTTCAATTGAAAGAGAATTGTGCGGGGTATAGAATATTTTTTTCAAAATTATTATTGATATTAAGTCCTTTTGCTGTATGATTGCTGAAATTTCATTATACTTTGAGAGGTTGACACAGCATGGAAATGAGGGATTCGGCTAATCAAATTTGGCGGGTAGAATTTATTGATAAGTTCATTGTTCAGAATGTTTCTGAAAACATTTTCACATTTTGTGAACTTGAACAGGGCTAGTAAATCATTTGATCGATTAAACAATTTTCTGTTTTAATGGGTTATCACTATATGAATTCATACCAAATTTTAGTGCTTTCGACGAAGACAATTCTGATCTTATTAGTTTACAGAGTGCTAAAATTTGAGAATAAAAATTTTTGATTATTACGGCCAAGAATTGTAAGTTGTTTCAATTTTTTTTAATTTATTGATTGGTTTGTTTTGATTTACCGGTGAAATTGTTTACGGTTTCAACGTCACATGGTTTGATAAGAAGTAGACTTTGTTGACTGTTGGTGAAGTTGTCGATGTTAGGCAGTTTTGTCTTCCACAAATGGAAATATGCACTAGCTTCAGCCCACTCTAACTACTCTACTTTTTTGAGCTACTCTAACTAGGAAAGTGGTGCATCTACCTTGTCAATAATTGGTGCTTTTGAGGGGAAGAAGATATTCGTTGATGTGGAGAAGACGACTGCGAGTTGGAACTATCCTCATGGTTGTTTGTTGTTTCCGCAGAATTTTCAGAGTTTACGAAGTTTATAAATATTTTGAACGAGCGTTGGTGCACCCGTAGACCCTTTCTGCCTTTATAGTTTTTGCCGTATAGCAAAAAGTTTAATTATTTTCAATATTAGTTGAACTAATGTCATTAAGGTCATTAGCAAAATGTTTGGAGATATTACAATATTATCCTTGGAGACACGTGCGTACGGATATTGTCGTTGTTTAACTTTACCTTTGTAAAACGCCAGGAATGTTTATTTAGATCTTCAAAGTTTTTAAAACAATATGAGCGTTTATCCGCATTAACTAATAAAATTAAGTTTTAAATCAAAATTAAAATCGATATGCACTTAAAATTATTGAATTAATTGTTGACCACCGTAATTTTTCGCTTCCTAAGTACCAATGTTTAAACTTTAAAACTTGATTAAAACATACAAAAACTGAGCAAGCTGAAAAATGCCGACTGTTTCAACATATAATAGTATTAATAAAAACAATAGCAATAATAATAAAATTAATATTAATAATCTATTATGATTAGTATTGTAAAAATTTGCAAAATTTTAATGTAACAGAAAGCTTTTAACATTTGTCATCTTTGACCGGATAGATCGGTAGCAGCTGTTCAAATCGTAGCGCAACGACTTTGAAGGAAATTTCAATTATTGATAATAATGATATTAATTATATAATAATGATATTAATTAATGATAATTATTGATAATTATTGATAATAATGAAGATAATAGATAATGATAATCACTAGATTAATTGAAATTATTATTTGAATTTTAATTTATCGGCTGGCGGGCAGGCAGAGTGGTCAAGGTGCCTGGTCCTCGTGTTAAAGTGATCGGATTCGATTGCGAAAAGATTTCCGTCTATCACATGCGTGAATTCATCACAAGCGCTCTTTGCATTGTTGGTATCTTTAGACAGCGGCGGATCTTTAGCAAAGGGCCTAAATTTTGAAAATTTTTAAATGTTGACACCGGGGGAGGAATTTGAAAAAATGTTTTAAAGTCGACCGTGGGTTACAATTCTGGCTGACGATCGTTTTTTGGCTTAACAAGTCATTTTTTGTCAACAACGGTACCTTTTCTGTTAAAACAATGGGTCTTACTGACATTTAATACAAGTTCTGCTCACAACGGGCCCACCCTAGATTCACCGCCGTCATTAAAATTAAGAAAAAATTAATATTCAAAATAATAGTGATAATAATATAAATAATAGCAACAACAAAATTATAGCAAATTTTTCAATTATCGAAACCGTCGCCGAGAAGACATAAGTGAAGAAAGCAGATGAAGTTGTAAGTTGATCGCGCTTTGCAGAATCTGGTTCTCATTGCCAATTTAATAACGAAATCATAAATATATTAATATTCATGAAAATTTAATTATGAATAATATCAGCTCTTCAGTTTCCAGTTTCGCTAAATTTTATTTTATTATTTTTTAAACAAAATTATTATTTTTATACATTTTTAACATTTACGCACGATTTTGTTATTGTTTATTTTTCAATCTAACAGATTTTTGATTTTATTTTGTCATAAAAACCAAATAGTAGATGCGTGGGTTATTTAATGATAGATAAATGCTTGCATAACTCAATTGTTTCATTAATTTCTACATTCATGTAGTCCGTATAAGTTGAATTTGAAATGATTTTTTTTAGAAAGGTAAGGCTGAAATAATTATTTTAATTTTTATTTTATTATAATTTCTATGGAAAAAAGCTTGCGATGACGTTATTATTTTATTCTCAATCAACACACATATACAAATTTTTTCTTTAAATAAATAATTGAATTTATTAACTAACTAAACATATTTTATTCATTTCTTTATCAGACTGACTGTACGTACGTCTTCGTAAAGTTCTTTTCAAATAATTTTCAAAAAATCTCAATTTTTTCAATTAACATCATTGTTGGGTCGGTTCGTTTCACTTTTCAGCAAAAACAACAGGATTAAAATTTCAGTTTTATTCGATGTTTGGTCAACATTTGAAATAATGAAAAATTAACTAACGTTCACTCATAAACAACAAACACTCACTCAACTACTGCCGAGTCAAAATATGGATGATGTGGCATTCAAGTTTTCAAACGTCAACGAAACACTTTCAACATTTGAAACAACGCCTGCACTTGAAACTAACGATCAAAACGTGTATCAGGTTATTGAAAGTAT
Organism: Helobdella robusta; assembly: GCF_000326865.2. Lineage (NCBI taxonomy): Eukaryota > Metazoa > Annelida > Clitellata > Rhynchobdellida > Glossiphoniidae > Helobdella > Helobdella robusta. Next base: position 912,722 of record NW_008704261.1, on the reverse strand, counting down.
CGACCCCAATCCAAATGAACAAACTCCAAAACCTCCCTTAAAAATTTACCATGAACATTCACGAACTTTTCCACCACAACCGATGATAAATTACTTCGAGAATACATCAGCTTCGTCCAAACTTAAAAAAATTGATGAAAAATTAAATGAACGACTAAATTATGGAGAGCAAATTAAAAAGTGTGTATCAGCTGTTGAACCTGAGCCAAGGCAGTCAACACTTTCAAGAGCACCAGTTTTTGATCCAACATCCTCAAATACCGAAACATCATCTCGTGAAGTAAAGCCGATTAAAAAAATAACCAAGCAACGAAGCAGGCCACAATTCTCTGTTATATTTGACTCAAAAATATCCCAATCTTTCACGCTCCCGACCATCCGGATGACACGAATGTTGAACAAAACTGTTTGGCTGCTGGTGACGTGCATGTTGGTAGTTGTGACTGCTGCTCCGACGACTACTGAAGAGCCTAAAGATAAAAATGAAAAAGAAAAAAGTAAGACAATTTTATTGAATGTACCCATTAACAACCATTTAATTTTTGTGAACGATACGATGCGTTGATAACAAACGAATGTTTCAAACGATTAAGTTAATTTCGAAACACTCCTGCAGCTTTCGCTGAAAAGAATTGCATTGCCATCAGTTGTTTGGGAGCGTTGGCTGCTGTCTTCCTCTTCGTCGCCATCTTCAGTCGCACATGCCCTGCTGTCCTCTGCCCGCACAGAGGTTGCATGAGCTTTCTCCGACGAGTTGAACTTTATTTATTCAGATTGATAACAACCCAGTTTAATAATTCGTATTATTGAATTAAGTTTATGGAGTTCAAACTAATTTACAATACGGTTTTAACAGAGTTTTGTTTGAATGAATTTTTATTTTAAGAAGTTTGAAACTTCAAAAACTTTACAGTTAAAGTGACAACAGTTGTGAAGCTGAAGAAAAGAAGTAAGTAGTGTCGTGCGAACTTTATGAAAAAATTTACTGGTTTCAAATTTTGTTCAGTCGAATATTTCAAGTGCATGCATATTAACGCACTCAATGAGCATTTGCCAATAAATGTCAAAACCTCCTTGATCCAAGCCATTCAGTGCCCGATCTAATATCAAAATTCACGTGAGGAAAGCACTTTTTGGTCTCCAATAACTTGGAGTGAAGACGACACTGTTTTTTAAAACCCTAATATTTTGAATACTGAAAAATAATTGATGGATTGCTTACTTAGTTTTGTGCCAATTTTGCTAATTTACAAGCTCTTTTACAACATTCCTCAGAGTCTCAGAGATGTAAACAACACACACAACGTGTAAATTATTGCGATATAATTTGTGCTAGGCGGAGATCTTTTAAAATTGAACCCAACTACTAAAACTCAGCAGGATCAGCAGCTTCATTCACCACACCATGCTGAGACTACCACAAATATTAGCGCTTCATACCAGCTGTTAATCGATATTTTGACAATTGTATACGCGTATCTTTTAAACTACATGTTTCAAAGTTTGTATAACTGTCAAAAAAATTGCGAATGTGTAGCATCTAGAGAAAAGACACTTCCGTCAAAGAAGAAGTCTCCACCTATTTTGCAGTCTGTGGAGAGTAAGTAATCATCATACGTTGATGTATTTTGTTGTTCATTAGTTTTTCAATTTAATAGCTAAGTTACGTTTATTTCATTTCAAAGTTTATAATTTTAAATTCCAACAAATACTAAGCACTTGCTTCTTTATTTTTTGTTTCTTTATAGCCATCAGGTCTTCTGATATCAGCAGTCTTCATCAAGGTATAAAGGATTTAAAAAATTGAGTCACTAGAAATTAATAATAAAAATATATGCTTAATGAATACAAAGTTTTGAATGTTCAAAAATGGAATAATTTTATGCACGTGTTATATGAATTTAATAATTTTTCTATAATGAATATGTTTACGCTACAAGTGATTTTTGTGCGAATATTTTGCGACACCAGCAAATATTTTCAACATATCTGAGTCGAACCTACAACGTTTAAGTTTCAGAAAAACAGAGACTGCTAACGAAGGGAGCGAAAACCGACAAAAGTCCAGGAAAGCTAAAAAGAACCCAAGATATCTTGCGGAAGAAAGCACGCATGTCGATGTCAAGAGAATTCACAAAGTCGCGAGAGATAAGTAAATTCGATAAAGATCTAACAGTCCCAAAGGATATGACCAAATCTAAAGGTCTGTCCAGATCAAAAATGGTAATCAAATCACATAAACCTCAACTTGTGAGTCGATCCAAAGACGAGCAGATATCAAAATCAAGCATAGCGCTCCACCCCTCCACGGCAACCAGCACGCTGTCCGTCAGAGCCGCCCGCAGTAGTGCCTACTCCGGTACTTCAAATAATTATTTTGGTTAATGAGAGGGTTTGGTGGATAGTTAGATGTATCGATGAATGAATAGATGAATAAGTTAAAAATTTTGATAAACAAAAATTCTACTAAAAATCAATGAAACATTTCTAATGCAATAACTAACCAACATACGCATAAAAGCGTGCTTTCGACAAAGCTAAGAAATTCATATCTTCGGTTTTAAATAAAAACAATTTGATTTTAACAATCTTGCGTAACGTGTCCTACAATATTAACTGCTAATTAAGTTTCTACGTATCGCACCAGCACATTAATACGTAATTCCTTAATAATTAATTAAATTAATAGATGGGAAGAAATCTGACGCATCGGACCGCACGGAGGCATCTCAGAATTCAACTGCATTACTGGGTCCACCCCAAGATAGGAAGGGCACAATGAACGTTAGCGATAGTAAGAGAGTCAGCGAGATGAGATCAGAACAGGATGACGGCAACAGATCCAGCAGGGATCTGAGTTCAGGTAACCGCAGATAAAATGGATATCTTTGAGAATTTGGAATAGTTTAATTAAATAAATAAATAAATGAGGCAAAGAATAAAATTAGATATTTTTTTAGTGATTATAACAAAACAGTTTTGCACTAATTTGTAACTGAATTTATTAAAATCAACAGTTTCCGCCAGCCTGAGTGTCACGAAATAAACATGGATGACAGGGATGGACTGGTACTTATTAAAAAATTATGCAGAATTTGTGAATATCTTTTTATATTATTATTAATATTATTAATTATTGTTCATCCCTTAAAAATAAATCAATTTATTTTTATTATATTTCTTATAAAAAAATATGTTAACAGACTCTTCATTAAGTATTCTCAACATTTTTTATATTTTAAACAATATGATTGCAAAAAATTGAACGAACGTTCATATTTTCTAAGAACTCTTTTACTGCACATAATTATATAAATAAATAATATATAAATAAATAATATATATGTATATATATATATATATATATATATATAAATGTCAGAAATTACAGTCACTTCTAACATAACATTAAATAAAAATCATTTAAGATCAATAAAATTTCTTGTTATCTGTTAACGAATGCAATAAAAAAAAATTATCAAAACTTTAACGTTTTTTCATTCGTAACGCTTTCCAATCTGCGTGCTTTTTTATTCATTGTTTCCGGGAAGCTACTACTTCTTGTAGAATTTCCAGAATTCCCTCTCACCGTAATATTAACGACGTCCAGTTTATTTCTTGAGGATAAGGTAGGCACTGATTTTTCACTCATTGTGGATTTAGATGACGGGGTAGTTGCGTTGGTGAACAGCGGTGCGACTGAAGTATCGAATTTTGGTTTTTTGGAACCGCTTGACAACTCCGACAATAATATTGGTCCTTGTGTTTGCGGTTGGTGCTGTTCTTTCGTATTTGACTTAAGTTTTTGCTGCGGTTTTGCTGCTGGTCTAAACTTTTTGGTAACTTTGGATTGCTTTGTTGTTTTGTTCTGATGAAAACCGTTTATTTTTTTGGTGTTTATTATTGGGTTCAGAAGCTTAGTTTTGTTACTTTGTTCGTTTTTCTTTGATGAATGTTTGCCTTCGGATTGCGAATCACAACTTTGCTCTTTTGATGAAATAATAACAGTCGGTATTTTGGTAGAGACTGTTTTTGCTCGGTCGCTAGCTTTCCTCGGTTTTGAAGGTTCTGTTTTTTTTAATTTAATATTTTAACTAAATTTTTTGCCAAAGAAAATAGGTTGAAGTTTTAACGCAACTTCCACAAAAATTTCCAAATCTATTCACTTTTCTTGTTTTGTTCAGAAGCTTGGTTAGTTTCAACAAAACTATTTTTTCTTTTTTTCTGTTCTGTTCAAGATCTCAAATTGAGTAATTTTACAGGTTAATTGGTTTATTTATCAAATCAAAATGTTGAATTTATGTTTACTTTATTTCTATTTTTCAAACACTTAACATTGTTTTAAACTTTTCATCAAATAATTTTCATCTCACCAGCTAGACACTGTACAACCAAATAAACTACAAAGGAATATTAATCATTGAAATTATTTTATAAATCATTTGCCTGTTTTTGGCTTCCTACTGATTTCTTTGAGAAATTGAGGATTGACAACTATTGCGCCTTCCTTGGCCGGCGCTGTGAAAACTAAAAAGTTGTTTCGTCATTTCCCATACCAAGTTGTATCATAATAACGTGAAATAAATTTAAAAAAATATAGTTGTGACATTATAAAATTAAGAAATTAAAATAGATTTTAAATTTTATGATTAAATATTTAACAATAATATTGAACAAATAAATAAATTAATTAAACTCTAAACTTAAGTCAATAAAAAGCTAAATTTTTAATTATTGAAGAAATAATAAAATTAAAGGCAAAAAGAATATAAAAATATAAAGCCATAGGTTGAAACGAACCATCTTTCTTTCTACATCAACCAGCGTCACACCACATCAAGCCAAATCCCACCATTTCAAACCACATCACACCCAGCAACATCCAACCAGATGAAACCACATCACACCCAGCAACATCCAACCAGATGAGACCCCATCAACCCCCATCAACTAACATTGACCGTAGGGGAAGAACGTGAAGAAGCACCAGGGATGCCAGAGGTAACTGAAGGAGACGATGATGAGGAAGAAGAAGACGATGCTCGTTGCCACTACGACGATTGTGTAGCCCTCCCAAAATGTCGTCAGCATCTTGACTTTAGTGTTCAATCAGTTTCATAATTTCTTGTATGATTTTCTCAGTTGAAAGATTGATTGAATGATTCTATGGTGTTTGTGTGCGTGTGTGTGTTTATGTGAATGTATGTGTGTGTGTGTGTGTGTATGTGCAATTTTTTTTATTTTTAGACATATATCAAAATCTCCATAAATAGAATCAACGTTCAACGTATATTTAATTCACCGTTTGAATATTTACTGGTTCGATATCCGTCAATGGACGACCGACTCAACTTGGCCAGTATCAACAACGTTCGATTGCTCATCGAGCTCACATCCATCCAACGCTTGAAGAGTTTGTTGTTATTTAGGTCGGGACGTCACGTGTCTAAGAAACGAAAATATGAAAATAGTGGCTTTCCATAAATACAATTCGTTGTCGTGTTTTTACCTCTGTAGTAAGTCATGTAATTGGATCAAAATGAAATTATAACAAATTGTTGCAGTAAATATTTAAATTAATTTACACCAAAAAATTGAATTATTAGCGTTTAATCACTATAAGCGCATTTTATTTGTAACCTTTACGATTGATATCTTTCCATTTTGTAGCAGTTTATTTGAATGGCCGGCTGAATGTTGTTAAATGTATTTTAAAATATTTTCAAAATTGTGTAAATTATTGTTTGTTCGTTCGTTTGTTCGTTCGTTTGTTTGTTCATTCGTTCGTTTGTTTCAAAGCAGTTGGCAAATATTTCTAGCACCAACTATTTTTGTTTCTCGGATATGTAAAAAGTAGGAACTGTAGCAGTGCACGCAACAAACGATAGAAGAAAAGAAATAAATTAATAGACAATCTAAATTATTATTACTACTATTATTATTATATTTAATATTATTATTATTTATTATTGTTGTTGTTGTTGTTGTGATATCTCAGAATTGTTGAAATATTTTTTTATCTCACAGCTAATGACTTGTTAATTGCAGGGCTTATTCTAAGGTTTTATTCTTACTGCCCAAAACCACAGCTAAATTGCAACGTAATTGTCTTAATTGATAATGCTTGATAACTTTGCAGTTGCGAATTTTTGCAATCAGAAATTCGACCAAGCCTACTTTTAGGCATTTTAAACAGATGTTACTTCGGTGCGCTATGGCGCGTGGCCTCAGCCCAAAACTTCAATTTGTTTACTTATCTATTACTTATATTTCCATAACGTAAACCAAACGTTTGACGTATACTGTATCAAATCAATCAATCATTGTGTTAACTATTATTAACGCTCAGTCGTGCGGTTTTACTTCTTAAGTCCTTGATAAAGTTCGTATCTGAAATCGTATGTTCCTTCCTTCGTACTTTAGTTTCAGTACTCAACTTGCAGTTATTCATTGATAGTGGCCGTTGTCTTTAACTCAAGCTGTTCAACTGAGTGGTTAGTGGTTTGTAATTCATATACATATGCGCATAAAATAATTTATACTGCTTCACCCTAAAATAACTCGTTTGTGCCTGCTTGAGTGAAATTAATTGTAAGTTTGAAATATTAGCTAAAAATTTTGTTTTATTACTGCGCACAACTTCACATTTTGACTGCCTTCTCCCACTGCTCAAAAATTTCTCCAACATTTTGGGCCCAGCTGCCCATTACAATAAGGTCTGGTTAATCATCAGCAGCAGTGATGAGGTACTGCAGTCGAGAATAACAATTTGAAAAAAAAGTGGCAGAAAGTTGCAATAAAACGATTGCCTTTTTATGAAAATTTTATAGCGTGGAGAGATGAAATAAAACAACATTCAATTGAGCTGATAAGTTTTCAAATTAGAAAAGTTTACTAAAAATAAAAATATTTTTATAGTTAAGCTGTTTATAAATTGTTAATGTTTACAAATATGACGTTTATATATAATTATCAGCAACTTATATATTCTGTCCCAAATCTCAATGAAATTCAATTAACTTTTAACTCAATTTATATTTAAAAAAACAAGCAGAGTTTGATTTTTAAAATAATTATTTTGATAACTTAATTATTTTATTAATTGCCGCCATTACAAAACTGTCAAGTTTCTTTCATCACCAAACATCATACGGGGGAATAAATTTATAACCGACAAGCATGAACGTTAGGAGAGTTTGAGATGGCGTGTTTAAATTAAATTCAATGCCGGATCCGACCGATGCAAATGAATAGGATAAACATACTTACCAGAGTCTTTGGCATACTCGCATTCACCATCTTTCAACCGAACCAACTGCTGCATGATGCCGCACAATTGAAGGCTGCAACGACTCCTGAGCTTGTCGCAGCGACTGACCAGCCAAACGCAAACGATGAAATTATTGTTGAAAGTAATGCCGATGCAAACATCAACCCAGAATCAACAGCCGTCGAGGAGTTTGAAGTTGCGACAACGCAGAATGCTGCAGAAGAAAATTTGATCAAAGTTTTTGATGAATCAACACAGGAAGTTGGACGAATTTTTCCGACTCGCCCAAATGACGATCGCGACGCACAATCCATCAGTGCGGCCGTTTTATCCGAACTCATGCCAGGCAATCAGAAGATAGGGGCTCCGAGTGGTGTTTCTGATCAATTTGTGGTCCCTTCTTCAAATGTGAACAATTCTCCGAACAATAAGGAAAAAAATAATAAAGCAAATCAAACAGCAGCACTTGACTTGAAACATGCTTCACATAAAAAAGTTAATTTTAATGAGTTGAATGTTGAAAAACAAAAACCAGAATTTGCTAGCGAGCCCAGCGTCAGTTCAGATTCACAGAGTGACCTACATGGAGCAAGTTCAGAGGCACAGAATGGCTCACCCCCAATCAGCTCAGATGCACAAAATAATCTACCTAATGCCAGCTCAGGGCAACAAATAATTAAAAAAAAGAATGCTGCAGAAAATGCTAGGTTGAAAGAATTGAGAGGGCAAGATGGTAGTAGTAATTTTGAAATTAAACTTTCATAAATTATTTAATTTTTTCTTAACATGTTAAAGAATTGTTTCAACTGCTTTGTATAGAAAAAAAATTAAAAAAACATAACATAAACATATACAACTAATGACCATTCAAAGTTAACCTGAATAAACATCCACACCAGAAAAGCCAGCTGACGCTGGTGGTGGGGGAAGCATGATGAAAATCATCGTCATCGTCGTTGTTGTCGGCCTGTTGGCGGTCATCATTGGAGGGATTTATTATTGGTACCGCAGTTAGTATCCCATCGAAAAGTTATTTTTATTTTGTTTAAACCCAGAGGCTCGCACAAAAGAAATCTTTTAAACACTGCTCCAACGTTCTTCCTCGGCACATCATATTCTTACTGTTATATAACAGATCCAAACATATAGACTAGACAGAAACTAGAGTCAAACTATTACTAGTTCAAGCAAATAAAATAATATAAAGCTTATATTCCGGTCTTTCATTTTAAATTCAATCGTCAATTTTGTTTGACAAAAATTAATGAGGTAAATGTTAAAATATTTGAATTCGAATACCGATATTAAAGTATTGAGTCTTACTTTTTCTAAAACATTCAAACATATTTTCAGTTAATTTTTTGCTAGTTTATTTAATAATTTTCACCAACGCCGAATTTTGTCATCCAAATTTTTGATAGGATTGATTGATTTTGAAAATTGGTCCTAATTAAAACTGAAATATCAAAAAAAGAAAATGTCTGAACATAATTAGTAAATGTCTATCCCATTGTCCATCTATATTTGCTTAGGACTTTTTAATGAGTCTCCGGAAACCCTAAATGTCTTTCACCTCCAAGCGTCCATTTGGTATGACGTGGTGTGAAACTTTATGGGCTGTATTTTTGATATTTAGATATTTCACTGTTAATTATGGCACTTTCTCAATATCGAAAAATTTTACTCAGAATTTATTCAAAAGTTTTCAACTATTTTTTTGTATTCAGTCATTCAATTAATTTTGTTAATAACTTAACTCTGTTTAACACGTTTTTGCAGAAAATAAAGATAAAAAGGCCGAAGAAGAAAAAAAGGAAAAAAAGCCAACAGGTATTTTTCCAAATTTATATTTTTCAATAATATAAATAATAATTATAATCTGAAAAACTATTGTTATTTTTATCAAAACACTTATTAAATCAATTCATATTAAATAACTTGAATCTTGAATAACTTTGAAAAGATAAATCCAAGAAATCTTCACGGTCCTCATCCAAATCCCCCAAAGTCTCAAAGTCCGACAGCAAGGCAACACTCAAGTCAAGTAAAAAGAAAAAAGATAAAAAGAAAAAAAAGTTTGGATTATTTGGAAGAAAGGACAAAACGGATAAAAAAGCAGCCGGATCGAAGAAGAGCAAAAAATCTCCATCAAAAGCCTCCAGCGAAAAAGCCCCGACACTAACCACTCCGAAAAGTCGGTCAAAAAAGAGTTCCAAAAGTAGTGATAAGGTTGATAAAAAGGTTGATAAAAAGGTTGATAAAAAGTCAAAAAGCAAGACGGACGTGAAGAAAAAAGATTTTAAGAAGACGCCAGAAGGTACTACCGTAGAGAAGGTCCTGTCGACGACGTATCATGAGCCGTACCTTAGTTGTTAGTGATTTGTTCAATTTTTTTCTACACACATCAAAGTTTATGTAAAACATTGTAACCGTTTTTCGGTTTTATAAAATATTATTCTGCATTTATTTACAAAAATCCTCTTTACGTTTATTTTTTAGTTAAGAAAATTATTAAGTTTATTTTGATGATTTTATATCTTTATTATAGCCATGGCGATGTCTAGAAATCTTCAAAAAGGTTGAAGTTGCAAATAATTTGCTGAGAGATGGTCGCTTTTTTCTACCAAACATTTAATCAAACACTAGTCATCTTTACAAACAGCATTAAATATGAATGAATGAATGATAAGTTCGTAATGGAAGTGTTTGAAATATAAGCTTCGCAAAAATATATTATGAAATTAAAACCAATTTAATATAATTTATTACATTATAATTTTAAGATTATTATTAAAATTAATAAAAAAGAAGATCGATATCAATTTTATGATTAATATGAAAGTTTAAACATGAACGAGAAATAATGTTGTGATTTGAAGGGAAGTCTATTGCCTCTGACGTTCTATCCCCAAGTAACTCGATTGGGAAACACTTTGTTTTAAATTATAAATTAAATTTTGAAGAATTTTTTGTTCATCCAATTTTTAACCTAAATTACAAAAATTTAGTTTGAAATAACTAAGCAATGATTTTTAAATGAAACTTTTTTTCACAGAGAAAATATGTAAACTATTTTATTTTATCTATACACCATTTAGTTTCAATTTTTAGCTAATAATCAAATTTTTCACATCAATTTTTTGAATATTCAAAAATTTCCACCTGAAATCATTTTCTTTAATTATCGGCTCAATTTGACTGACACCTCGTCAAGTGTACAGTCCTAGCGGTTCGACAAGCTCCATTGAGTATGTACGGTCAGATCTCTCGAAGGCAGCCGAGGAGGAGAAGAAGAAGAAGAGGTTCAATGAGTGGAAAGCCTACAAGGATCACGGACCAAAAGAACCTGACGGCCAAATCAAGCCTGTCAAGACGATCGCCGAGTTCTACCAGCCACACGATGAGAAACAACCACTGCTGGATTCGTCTGTGAAGAAAGGTTTGTTGGTGTCTCAGTGCACATGTGTTCACGTGTGTGCGATTGTTTGCATGACAGCCACTTTTGTTGAATGCATGCAATTAGGCTGTACAATGTTTTTACGATTAAATATTTTTTAATAAGTTTCAAGAATAAATTAAATTATTTGAATAAACTTGAAAAAATAAACTTGAGTAGTCCAATACAATTAGATTTTGATGCTTGTCTCTACTTATAAGTAAAATATTCGCTTAATGAATTGTATCATATGTGAAATTTTCATATCTTTATGCTCTTCTTCCTATTATTATTAGTGAAAATTTTCTTCATTCAGAGGAATTATCTTTGTTTATTTATCATTTTTTAAATGTGGAATTAACAAATAAAATAATTATTCTAACAAATTAAAATTTTGTTTAAAATTGTTCGCTGTTTATTGATTCCCTCGCAGATCCAAACGACTACACCACTTGTGAGTATTTCGGAAACCTCACTTCACCATCATTCATGAACGTCTCACCATCTCCATTGTATTCATCATCGCTTTCATCATATTTTCAACCATTGCGACCGAACATTCACTTTGACAAAGAAGCAGTTTCTGCTCTCTCCGTGTGAAAATTTCCTTTCTGCGCACAATAATTTGAAAAAAATTGCACTTGTTGGCGGCTGCTTGTGAACTTCACCTCGTGTCTGCAAGTATTCCATACGTTCTTGACTATGCTGTCTGTTCAACACCATCCAGATGATAAAATGTGACATAAAATGACAGTGCAAACTTTTGAATGAGTTGACAAAAAGACTATAAACAACTAACAAAACATGTTTTAAGAACAAAAATCTAAGATCTCACGTATAATATTTATTCTCCCTTCCAACAATTTGGCCCGCTAAAATAATTTTGCACAAGTTCAGCCCTTGATAGTTATCTTTCAATCAAATTTATTGTAATTAGATAATTATCATTCACATCATCACTGGGTACTTGATATCATTTACCTAAACATAACCAATATTGTTAACACTTCCTTACAACAATTTTTACTATTTTCAGTCTCGCTGAACTACGGCAAGGATTCAAAGAAACCAGGTGAATTGAAGATTGCGCATAGTTTGCTCATCTTGTGGTTGTGAATGGTTACAAGTATTTACCATTATGTATTTATTGTGTGTGCGTGTGTGTATATGAGTGTGCGTACGTGTGTGCATGCGTGTGCATGTGTGTGTTGGTGTACATTTTTATTCAAGTGCTTTTTGTGTTCTTCATTTCTTATTTGTCTTTTATTTTTCAGATCAAACAATCGTACTAAACCATCCGAAAAAAACTTACGTGAAAAGTTAGTATCAGGTGTTGGTCGATGCCATGGTGTGATGAGTAAGACGCCTGCTCCTAGTTTCGCAGCAACCGGGTTCGAACGTAAAAAGATCCCTGCTCATCACATGTGCCATGTTTGCTGTTCGTACCTTTGAAAAACAATTAGGGACGGCAATGATATTATAATAGCCAAATTATTACACTATCCGTATAAAATTTCGCTTTTGTGTAATTTGTTGGCTATTTATTTTTAAAAGTAATAAATAAATTAAATAGTTATACGTTAAAACATTTTTATAGATTAACATGTGGTTAATTCATTTATGGAATATTTGTTGAAAATATAAAACCATGTAAAACATTGCAGAAGAAGCCCCAGGTTATTAAAATTATTCCATTTTTTAATCTTTTTTGTTTCGTTTTATTGATCACAATATTATCAACGTTATTGAAATTAGTATTAATAGATTACAAATATGATATAAATTTTTTCTGCCGGTCACATTGGTATCATGAGCAATTTGCGTTAACATTATTCGCCTAACAAACAGAATGATGACGATGTAGTGTGCTTAAGATGCTTATAGGCTCTATTAACCGGTTTCAAATGCAACGTTGGTGGGTTAATTTTAACTCACGTGTATTTACATGCATTGTGCGTTTCTTGTTGGAAGAACTTCTGAGAATTACTGAAGAAAAGGTTCTAAATAAAACTATATAAAAATAAAATTTTAAAAGCTGTCTTCTCAATGAGTTAATTAAACACCCCAATTTTTACAATTTATTATTAACAATATAAAATGCAGAAGATACAACAGGTTACTTAATTATTTAGTAACATTTTTCCATTTTTTGGTTACTCTGTCATATCAGCGTTTTTAATTATTATTATTATTATTATCCCAGTTTTCACAGCTTGTTCAAAGCTGGTTATTGACGAATCAAGGGTTCAACAAAATCTCATAGAGATTCATCCGAGATTTTTTCTCTAAATGCTCGCCGTTCCTAATAATGCTATTTTTTGAATTTCCGCAAGAGCCAATTTTCCTGGAAATTTTTTCATAACTTTATCTAAATTTTTTGAGCTTATTTCTAGTGCCCCACTACCATAGGGATAACTTTAGCTTTCGAGTTCCACATTCTTTGTATCTCAATTTGAACATTTTTGTACTTACAGATCTTTACCGTCTCTACTGCAAAACGTTTGAATGGTCGGGACAGATATCCAATCTGTCAATAGGCGTATATTTTCGGTTTCATCTTGGACAATCATGCCTGGTCCGTTTGCTTCTATCTGTCGTAACTGATGTGCCACATAAAATTTTACCATTGATATAGTTTGTAGCATTCTTCTGTTCATGCCTATAATGCTCTTCACGTGTCTCTAAACCAGCATATCTTCTTATCACCCTGTGAATATAGCTTGTAACTCGATTATGTCTCTTGGCGTATTCAGTGCATGCCAGCACAGGACATCCAGAAACCACAAGACTAATGCTTTCAACATGTTTGTGGTACATTCTACATAGACCATCGACATTCAGTTTGAGCACTCTTTTTTGAAAGTAGGATAGTGTTTAATGGCTGATCTTGCGCAGCTATTAAAAGGCATTTGTTTTCAACTTTCAATCCTGAACTCTGTCAATTATACTGTCACCTATCTTTAAAAAAAAATTCTTCATCGTTACAGTTCAATCTTTTAAAAATCATATACTTGGTTTTTGTAATATTTATATTAATTTTATTATAAATAGAACTTCTTAACCATTCCCATGTTTTATCAAATCTATACCAGTCTTATTTACATTGTTAAAAAATTGACCATGTAGATGTTTATCTTTGTACTTTTTTATATGATAATCTTTTAAAAATTTTAAAATTCGGTTTTGCCTACATCTTTATCTAAAAATGAAAATTTTTAATTGTATTTATTTTTTTTTAGAAATTGACTATTTTGTTTTACTTTTATCATCTTTTGCAATTATTTCAAACAATCTATCCTGTCTGTTGAGAATGTACTCTTTGGGATCTATAATTGCTTTTTCGAATGATTCTTTAATTCCTTTTAGTCCTTTACCCCTTTCATTTTTGTTGAAATACAACCCATCAACATCAGCTTTCGGATGATGTGCTCCTCCCATAGTCAGCAATTTTCTTCTTTTTCTATCAATCTGCTGTAATTCTGTTCTTCGCCATTCAATGATACCAAAGCTGTAGTTTATGATTGGGATTGTCGATAGTTTATTATTATTGTTATTATCATCATCGTTATCATTATCACCATTTATTATTATCGTTATTATTATTAATATTATTGCAACATTTCCATCTCATTATTTATGAAACTGCCACGTTCACCTTACGCCAGACACCATCATTCAAGAGTACAGCGAGTACAAGGTGCAGAAGAAAAAGAAGAAGGCAGTGCCGACAAAGGAATCGACTACCCCTTCGTCGGCCCTCATCTCCGACACCACTGCCGCCACCACTACCACTCCCTCTGCAACCTCCTCCAGATTAAGTGGTGATGATTTTTTTAAGTTCAAGTGGTGATGGCTGTCAGTAAAACTGTTTTAAAATGATTTTAATGATTAATTTATGATATTAATTGTTTGAGATTTACAATGAATCATGATTATATGGACATTTTTTTTATGTTGAAGCCAATGATGTTGAAAAATTTTTAAACGTGAAGCATATTTTTCAGAAGAACCAAATAAAAAAGATACGGAGTCAAAAAAAGGTGAACGAATTTTTTATTCATTCGAACATTCATTCATTCTTTCGTTCGTTCGTTCGTTCAATCATCCATCCATTTGTTCGTTCATTCCTCTTAAATGTGGGCTTCTCTGACCTGTGGACTGCATGCAGGTGTTCAGTCGGTCTCACGCAGTCTGCGAGCGTTCCATAGTTCAGTTTTACCGATAAAAAAAAATTCTAAAAAATTTTACTACGTACTTTCAACTAAATAGTTTCTTGTTTTGTGCAACTTCTTATCTATTTCTTTGTCAGGTTATTTTTAGAGAATCTAGTAACACAGTCCTTCAAAAATAATTTGCCAGCCAAGTTTAAGTTATTTTGGATCTGCTGTAAAAAACGTGGTAGAAATATCATCAAATGACAATTGTTCAATAGTGAGGAACTGCTCCAGCGCTTGTGGCATGGTCGGCTGCTTATCGGGTTCAGTGTCTGCAGTCTTCTTCAGAAAGTATCGTCCAAAATGACAACGACGAACGAACCCGCACGATAACGTTCGGTTTTAAATTAAAAAAAAAGAATTTGCATCACACTTCAGCAAAAGAGAGAACAAAAGAGAAAGAAAGAGAGAGAGAGAATGAAAGAGAGAAAGAATGAAAGAGAGAGTGAATGAAAGAGAGAGTGAACAACAAAACGTTTTTATTTTTGGTAGCTTGGTTATAAAACTTGAGATGGTGTTCCAAGATGAAGATGAGAGGTTTGAAAAATGATTGTTCATAATTATAGCAGCTTCTGTTCGATTTCAATTTAACAAAGTGTGGCTTGATGGCAATTGCGCGTTCAAGAATCAACTTTTTTGTTTCCAAAATTTATTTTAAGAGAAATGAACATATTCGACTCCTATATTTACAACTATAAAAATATAATAAACTGATTGAAAAATTAACCCACCGTTGAGTTGAATCAAATCATTCACTTCACGTCCTTGCATTCGGCTGGTTCAAAACTAAGTCTTTATTTTTATGATCATGTGTGACTATTTTTAAATTTTGTACAGACTAAATTAATCTGCTTAATAAAAAAAACTGAAAATTTTATAAACTAATTAAAATAAATATTAAATAAGTCATTTCTGCTTAAGATGATGTTGATGATGATGATGACGACGACGATGATGACGACGATGATGATGATGATTACGACTACACCTAACCACGCATTTTTAAATGAATTTATATAATTTTTATGAAAATCAGAAAAATAAAAAAGCTTATAAGCAAATAAAAAAATTATCATTTTTTGATAATTTGAACAATTCCAGATGGTGACATGAAGGACAAAAGTAACATGCAGTTTTTTCATATACCCAATTGAATTCCCATTATAATAACTTATTTTATATAACATGTTATCAATGAGCTGAATGACCATAAGTTGTTGTTGAAGTCGTGCAATTTCGACTTGACAACAGTAGCTACGACGGAAAATTACTAATCTCAAGTTTATAATGATATTTAGTATTAGTTGTGGTTGGTTAGAGTCAGAGTTAGGTTGACAACGTTGATTGGTGACTTTAGATGAGTCAATTTTTGTTATTCTCGTGTTTATTATGGAAATTATTCTATGAATTATTTTGAAAATTTTTATGGGATTAATTGGCAATGAAGAAATAATTGACGAAAGTAAAAAATTCATCGCCAAGGTAAAAAGAATGAGGAAGAATTACTCGATGCTAACCCGGAAACAGGTGATGATGACGATGACGATTGTGATGATAATTACGATGATGATGATGATTGTGATGATAATGATGATGATGACAATGACGAGAATGATATGATGATGACGATGAGGATACTGATTGTGATGATAATTGTGATGATGATGATGATTAATATGACGATGATAATGACGATGACGATGGTGACAATGTGACGATGTGATTATGATCAAATTCCACAATTCCCAGAGTTGAAATACGACCCTTGGGAGTCAAAGAGCTTCCATGACTGATAAAACTAGCTCCACAAGGCAGTCCACAAACAGTTCAACCAACGCTGTCCAAATTAAAAGTCCCATTATAATATAATAATACAATTTTGACAATTGTCATTTTAATCGTCAGGCAACTCGAAGTTCACACTCTAAGACATTTCTATATTACGAACTACCGTTATCTTTATTATTTTTTTTATTTTATTTTATCATATTTATTATAATTATTATCATATTTATTATTTCTTTTAATAATTTTTTTCATTCCTGACACTGTTATCGGTTATCTAACCGAATTGAATTTATACACAATTCTATTCATTGTATGTCTTTCATTAAAAACAATAAGTATTATTATTAGTGTTGTTGTTGTTAATATTAAAATAATAATAATGTTAATTACTATTATTATTACTACTGAACAATATTTTATTTTCTGAAATGTAGTTTTATTTCAAGAGATAAAAACATCAGCCATGGAAATAATCCACCAGCAGTCTTCACTTTCTCATTTCTCTTAGATTAAAAGTCATTTTAGATTAAAAGTCATTAAAGGTTATTCTATTTTATTATAATTATATCTCTCTTATCGCTGACCAAACCAAATGAAATCTATCAAGATGATGGAACAAAAGAACCAGGAACAACAAAACGGTTGAGATGCGTTACTATTCTTGCAATTCGAATACACTTGATTCAACGGATCACACACTTTTGCATGTGATAGGCGGGGATCTCTTCACATACATTCGAACCCGGAGACTAGAACAACAATGCCAGGCACCTTAACCATTATACCTTTGCGCTGTTGAGTTATCATTGAAATTGCAGTAGTCTAGTTTGAGTGGATAAAGGAATGAACAAGACATTGAAGAGTATGCTTGTGTTAAAGATCTTTTCATGCGCCTGAGCCTACGCAATTGTCCAGAGCATTCTTTCGAAACTGACTTGTATGAAAGTTTAGAGACTTGTTATTATTAAAAAAAAATTCAGGTTGCGTGCAGATGTGTAAAATTGAATGTCAGAATCACCAGGTCTGATAGACTCAACGTTCATTTTTGCCAATTTCTGCCCAGGGCCAACCGCTAAAAAATGGGTTTTGGATTGATTCAATTTAAGCCTATCAGTCAAACACACATCACTTCGGATTCGAGGCTGCTGCCTGATACTGATACTTTGTCGATGTTGTATGAATCTGTTTATACATTTGCATGTATTGATGAGGCTCATTATTTATTAGTGTACGGCACACATAAACCTTTGAAGTTTAAATAATAATTTTAAATAATAAATTTAAATAAATCTGAGTCCACAGAGCAGATCATCAAAACGACAATGGAGGGCACTAGCACTGGTCTGAATATCATCAAAAGGACCGTGATGTTTGAACTTATATCTGTCAATGATTTTGAAAACATCTGCAGTTTACAACACAAACAGGAGGGGGCCGAGAACCGACCGACCCCTGTGGAACACCGTATGACCGTTTTAACATGTGTCAAGTTAGATTCTGAACAGAATCTGTCCTGTATCGCCATAAAGATATGCATGCATATACTATCATGAATATAATATATATAAGATGGTATCATGTTATAAATTTTATTTTATTATATTTTGATATTTTATTTTATGAAAAATATTATAGTTGATAATATTCAAGAGAGCGCTTTTGAGTAACTTTTTAGAAGGCGCTTTATAAATTTTCACATAATAATAATAATAATAATAATAATAATAATAATAATGAATAATGAATAATATGACATCCATTAAGTATATTATATGAATTCTACCGAATAAATTAATTAAATTTCCAAGTAAATTACTCGTTATAAATATGATTTAATATATAAAATTTGGTTATAACTATATATAATAATAATAATAACTACTCTATATTGTAGTTTTTTTTATTATTATTATTTGATCCGAAATCGTTAAGCTATTTCGAGTCCAGGCATATACAATGTATATATGTAATGTACGTATATAGATAGATATAGGCGTGTGAGAGATGTAAGTTAATCTTCTTTTAACGACTCAACTAGCCAATGGTTATCTTAACTTCTACTTGTCC
Source organism: Helobdella robusta (assembly GCF_000326865.2). NCBI lineage: Eukaryota > Metazoa > Annelida > Clitellata > Rhynchobdellida > Glossiphoniidae > Helobdella > Helobdella robusta. The sequence continues at coordinate 893,947 of NW_008704261.1, read as the reverse complement.
GTGACTAAACAAGAACACATGTTGATAAGAGAGGTGAACAAGAATGTCAGTGTGTAAATGTGTGTGTGTGCTTTTTTCCATAATTGATTTTTTCAATGCTTAAAAGATGACATCTTGTTAATTTTTGCCTAATATTTCTTTGGTACCTGCAGGAATAATTAATTTATTTCAAGTATGAATACTGAAAAAATTATTCAAGTGCAGATTTTCACATCTTTAGTATAAGTATCTAAAAAACATTTGTACGCACTTAAGTACAAATCACTGATATATATATATATATATATGTGTGTGTGTGTGTGTGTGTGTGTGTGTGTGCATGTGCATGTGTGTGTATGTATAATATATATATATATATATATATATATATATATATATATATATATATATATATATATATATATATATTTATATACACACACACACACATATATATATATATATATATACGCGTGTGTGGTGTATACCGGCACTTGGGTCTGTTCATTTCAGCGCGTGTTTATTAAAGGAATTTCGCCAACACTTCATCCGTCTGTTTGAAGTTTTTAAGTTATCCAAGACCAGTTGTATTTTGTATGAAATTATAATTAATGATGGCAGTGATTGAAGTTAGTATATTTACAATGACGCTTGTGTTGGACATAATGTTCTTTAAGACCGGCTATGCTGCCATTGGCTGGAATGATAGTAAGGCTTTTGTTTAGTAGCTCATTTAATGTATGTAGATGGTTTTTTGTTATATTTTTTAAAGTTTGAAATTCAAATATGAACTAATTTTTTAGAGGGCTTCTCGAAATTTCTTCTGAAAGTATTATAAAAATTTTGTAATTTTAAAACTCAGAATTAATTTTTTTAAATCCACAAACAACGCACTAAAGAAATTGAGAATCACCATTCAATCAGCGTCAACGAAGTTGGAGTAACGACCACGCTGTGGTTCTCCGAGGAATGCCTGCACGTCAGCTTCAATGGGAGGTCTCTTTGCAATGCCTCTCTGCCTTGCCCCAGGTCAGTCCGATGGCTGTTAGGAGACTAACAACCATCCTCATTATTTTTTACTTTTTTTTAACTTTTTTTTAATTAATCTTTTTTAATAATATTCTAGTGAACTTATTTGTAGCTTGAAGTAATTGCTAAAATTTTGTGAAAAGATACATTCTCAATTTCAATTATTTGAATCTATCTGACTGTAAATTACAGAGCAGACTCTAGGGTCAGGGCAAGCAAGAACAGTGTCAAAATCTTCAACCTGACGACAAATGATAGTGGCCTCTACGAATGTTACATTGCTCATCTGAGGGTCTCGCAAAAAATCTACCTAACAGTCATCGGTTGCTTGTTTTTCATTACAATTAACGTCATCATTTTATATTTTAAATCATTTAAAAAGTTTTAACCACTTCTGGAAAGTTTCAAATTTTAATTTTTGAAAAAAGTTTTGAAAAGCAAAATGTTACTTATTTTCAAAGTGGTTTTAAATGAACTTGTTTTAGCACAATTTGAAAGAATTATTTTTAGGACAAATATTTAAATTATCATTTCCCAAAATTTATGGTCAATTTTTCTACGTTATTCTAAATTGGTTCACTTTTGATCTGATGTAATTAAAGTTTACGGTGCAGGCTGGTATAATTTTTTAATTGAAGTGGTCGTTGTTCTTCCAAGTATAGCGCTGTTAATTGCAGGAAAGCATTGAGAATATAATGAATGGGTGATGTTTTTTATCACTCAAAATGTGAGTTATTTTGAAATATTGATATTTGTGTTCGTAAATTAAGCAGCTTTTTTAAAGTTATTCCCTGACAATCCATCTTGAAGTACAAACGTCATACAATCATATGAGCGATAGTCTTCACAACAAATTTAAATTCCCATTTAAAAACAGTTTACAACTTAAACTTACCTCTTTATAAATCGTCACAAACATTCAATAACAAATCACATCCGCAAAACTGCAGAGAAGTTAGTGGTAAACGCCAGTCGAGATTTCGTTACGAGGAATTCCACTCTGTGTGGCGAGGAGGATGAAAGCCTCACTTACACGTGTCGTACAGACTACTACGTTCACCGACACCTCACCACTGATTGCAACCTCACCTGGGTTTACTTGGACAACAAGTACCAGTACGTCCCAGTTCATCTTTCTGCTGCAGCACAACCTTTCCAACGATCATGATTTTTATTAATTCGTCTTTAAAAATTTTGTTCATTAACTCTAAGTTATTAATCCAAATTTTGTTATGCTAATCCTTCATTTGAACGATTATTTTTATTTTTCTGATAAGTAGTTTTTATTAATTTTAATTTTATTTATTTTTATTATAATAAAAATTAGATATTAAAATTAATTCAATTTTAATATTAGTTGAGAAATTAATATAAAATATGGACTAAGGAAGCACGATGTTGCGGCGGACAGTCCAGCCATTCCTGACCTCATCGAAAGTTATCCCCATCAAAAACGAGTCTCCTCAGAAATTAAAGTGTCGCCGAATTTCACAAAGTTTGTTTGAAATTTGTTCCGTGCTCCATTTCAAATGAAAAATCAATGCTGTTGAATTGTTGTGCCTCAAAGTTGTAGATGAGTTTGAATGTCAAGAAACCTTGTGGCAGCAAATTTTCTGCGGTTGAAAGTACCTACTAGCGTTTTTATCAAACCTGCTTATTCCAAATTGAGTGTCAGCGAAACACTGAAAAATTATTGTGAAATACATTAATAAATATTTTCTTTTTCTTCCGAATAAAATATACAATTTCTTCAATGGGTAACGTTTAATGTCATTACGTTGATAAAGCAAATAAGACTGATGTGACTGATATAGTTAATATGTTTCTATGAAAGTGACTACGATTTCTACTGCGGTCTACAATGTTTCTACAAAGAAAGAGTCACTGGCGGCATCCTGAAGAAATTTCAAAACGTTCGTCGTGTAGGTAAGTTCTTTCAGACTAGTTCTATTTCCATGTCTGTCTAATAAATGTTGGTTAGATTTAATTTCTGACGAAAATTGTTAAGAAATGAAATAATACATAGCCATGCATTTGCACATTGTAGATTCCGGCGATGGTATGTTCTTCATTGTAATAATAATTTGTAAAAAAAAAGTTAGAAAGTTCGTTAAATAAAAATTCCAACAAAAACATGCAAATGAAAAACCTCTCAACAAAATTTCCAATAAATTAAAAAAGACTGTTCCTCGAAGACTGCCACCAAGATGGTTGAGGTGAGTGTGGGAGGATCTGTGCTGCAGGGTTTTGAGGAGGAATGCCAGAGTTTGGTTCACCGTAGCAAGAATGTTATTCAGTTAGTTTGTTTGTGTTGGCGCTCACAGTTTCAAATGTTTGTTCATTGTTATTATAATGATTTTTCAGTAAATTGTATGAGTAGTGGCAACAATTTTAAATTTATGTTACATTAAATGATTTAAATAAATACTAATAAATGTTCTAAATTCCAATTTATAAAATTTTTCATTCCACTATTATTGCGCAGATTTTTGAACATTATCATATAATATTTATGTTTTAAGTTTGAAAATTAATCTCATTTTTTAGAAATAAATTAGAAAACAAAAAGTTCCTCAAAATATCAGCTGCCACTGTGGAGGATGCTGGCACGTACTGGTGCCTGTCCCCCTCCCAAAAGCTGCACACCATCCAGCTCAGTGTCACCTGTTAGCCATCAAGTTCTTTCCTTTTACATTCTTGTTTCTGGAAATTCAATTTTTATTATGAAACAATTAATAATTACAGGAGAGACTTGCAAAGATAATGGACATAATAATGTTTCATTTCAATACATTTGAAAATAATGAATTATTCATTACAAATTTTTCATTTCATGGAATAGTCATTAGTGATAGTGATATATTTTGTTCGTTTAATAAAAATCATTTTAATTTATATTGTGAAGTTCTCTTATTGAAATTAACTTCTAAAGTCCGTAATTAAAAACTAGATTAACACTGATTGTTCCTTTTTGGAAAAAAACTACAAAAACATGTGATGGCATTTGAGTTTTAAATCAGACAACCATCGCTATATAATAATGCTTAACATGGCGCTCCAACCGAATGAGCTAACCAGCCAATTAAATGACTATAGACATTCCTAGTCACATAAAGGTTCCACTCACAAGTTGTGATAAATATGAGACGTGAATGATCAGTCAAGAGTCCTGTAGGGGCAGTACGTAAATTAGATTCCAAGGACGGAGCTAATTGCTGTTTATTTGCGTTATTTCGCTGTTCACCATTTTTGTCATAAGCAATTTTCATCATTTGCCATTTTGTTGTTCATTATTTTGTTATTAATCATTCTCTCGTTCATTCATCAGTTTGTCGTCCACCATTCGGCCAACCATCAGTTTGTCATCCACCATGTTATCATCCACCACTTTGCTGTTCCCATTACTCTGTCATCCATCATTTTGTCAGGTTATTACTGGAACGTTTGCCCGACCAAGTTTTCACCCAAAAATTTTTCCTCAATTCGTTTTTGCCAGACTTTAGAAATTTGTTGGAATTTGGTTGTATTATGAAAAATGAAGTTATTGGATAGAATTATTATAGTGGTTTAACGTTAATGACGCAACTTTTCAAAAATATCAAAAACACAATGACATTGCAGTATTTGTTAATATTCAATAAAATATCATTATACTTAAAATTAATAATTATTGATTTAGAAATAATATATATATTAACTATGTATTTGTGTATTATTTTTCTATATATTAACTTTTATAACATTAATACATTAAAAATAATAATTTAAAATTGAACTAATTATGTTTGTAGAGCTAAGCCTATCTGAGCGACGTTACCATCTTATTTCCTTTGAACTAATGGCCGATTAGTACACTGAAAGCTGAACCATATAAATGACAAGATTGAAAAAACTTTGCATTGTGTGTGTGTGTTTGTGTGTGTGTGTTCGTCTGTCTTTGTGTGCGTGCGTTTGTTTGTGTGTTGTAACCAAACCTACTAAACCTCTAGCAAAATCAACCTCGGAAAAAATTGTTATTACAAAAAACATCCCTATCATCGATTGAACCATGTTTCATCTTCATATCACTGAATCAGTTATCCAACACTTCAAGTTTCTATGAAAAAAAACGTTTGGACGATCAGTGGACAACGATGGTAGTAAATTTTTTTGAAAACTTCATTTTAGATTACATTAAAATAAGATGTTATTAAGTGATGAGTGATATTAATGAGCACTTTCATCAGGTTGAAGTGAAGGTGCATAACTGCAAGAAAATGTTGGGGCGTCACCAGACATGCATATACAATTATACCTACACCATGCCATAACAAACATATCGCACCATCCTACCTCCGTTCTAACTCGCAAGACATCATGCTCTCATATTACAATTATAATTTACCCAGGCAACATACACAAATTAACGAACCCACATCAGCAGTAACGTTAACACAATTACACGCAGTCATTCTTCATCCTTGAACACATCAAACAAGATCCAGTTCGCTTCACTTTGTTGATAATGTTTGGTCATTATGAAGTAATTAAGTAACTAATTGAGAAGATAATGTCAACAATACAAACTCCATTTGCTTGCTTTTGATGATACTTTTATTTATCTAGTCTCAAATTCCAATTATGTCTAAATGTTATTATTATAAATGAAAATTCGCTTTTCATAGAACATTTAAACATAAATTTATTAACTTGTTCAATAGAAACCAAATATAATGGTTTTAGCGATTTTTCAAGACTAATTAGTGAAATAGTGAGAGTAGCTGTTAGCGAAGATACTTCTCTGAAAAAAATAAAATAATGAATTAAACAAATCATATCACTAAAATCCCTCACTTTTTTCTTCACTCTTTCTCTCTCTCTCTCTCTCTCTCTCTCTCTCTCTCTCTCCCTCTCTCTGCAACGTCAAAAGCAATATCCATATCAACAACATCGCTTGTTCCAATGGTGAATTTTATCTATTAAACTATTTGAAATATGTTGCTGACTTGAGAAACACTTCAATACAGCGATGAGTACAACAGTACGACGAGGAGGGACAACACCAACAACCACATCACCATCTTCATTCCATCAGATCTGCTAGGCGTCATCAACGTTATCATCATATCATCGCTATTAGTCCCCGTCACCATGTTATTCATCATCATTTTCTCATCATTGTTAGCATCAGCAGCAGCAACTTCATCATCATTTTTATCCCATCAGCTTCACCATCCTTCTCACCATCTTCATCATCATCGTCAATTCTAAAAATGTTCACAAACACAGCCGGTTCTTCTACAACAATAACAGCTTCACCAGCAACAATTATAACTTAATCAACAAGGACAACAAAAGAGCTAGTAACCACAACTGCCACAACAAAGACAACAAAGTACTCATATTACAATTGTGATGCTCAGAACCCTTGCCCGACCATGCAGTCGAACCTGCAGAAGTATCCTACAATTTTGCACAACTTGTACGTGCAGTGCAAAAATAGAGACCCCTCCAGTTGTTATTACAACTACTGTTACTCCGGCATGTTCAGTGACACTCTTCAAACTTGCGTCAGCATGGTGTGATGATTTGCTAGGTGCTATAAGTTTGTAAGAAAAATTTGCTTTCGTTATAAGACAGCATCCTGTATAGCTTTACAATAAATTATGACCAGTTGATCGTGTTATTGATTTTGCCAAAACCAGTACCAAATAATCACATATAAGCTTATAGAGTAAAATACAGAAGCCATTGATTTATAAAAAAAAACATCTCCCAAGTCGTGTGGTGCAATTAGCATATTATGTTAAATAGCAATTGTGCTTTTAAGGGTTAATTAGCATGTGTACTGCCAAGAAGTAATTAGCATATGTGCTGCATAGAGGTATATTTTCTGCTAAGGGGTAATTAGCATATTACGCATATGTTCCATTAAGCTATTAGAATCAGGGGTAAGTCTGTCATGGACGACGATCTCAAAGCAGCGTGGCTATAAGGGAGCAGGAAAAAAGATATTAAATACGCTGAATATAGTAGGTCAAAATTATAATAATAATAATTATTATTATTATCATTAAAACCTCAAAAATAACAAAAACAATAATAATAATAAAATCATCATAGTAATAAGAATAAAATATATTCTAATTTATATTAACAGAATTCGCAGTAGCATTAGTATTATTATATAATTAATTATAACAACACATCAAAATCTGTAGTAGTAGTTGTGGTGTGTGTGGGTGCATGTGTGTGTTTGTGTGCGTGAGTGTGCGTGCGTGCGTGTGTGTGTGCAAGCCTAAAGCATCTAGCTAAACAATGTGGAAAAATGAATGGGGCAGAAAATGTTAATAAAATGCTTACCACAAACAATTACGCTTCAGAGTGGATTGCGCATTCAAGAGATGGCAACAATGGCTTGTCGTCAATTATTAAAGCATGCCATGTTATCTATTTACTGTTTTGGAAGTTGTGTGTGTAATTGGATGTGTGTGTGTGTGTGTGTGTGTTTGCTCAGTGTTGTGTGTTAGTACTTTATTTTTCAACAAATAGTTTGTTTTAAAAGTTTTTAAACAATGAACTCAACATGAAATTTGCAAAATTTTTGATTTTTTAAATCGTTACCATTGACGTATTTCTAGACGGATGTTTCATGGAACATCCGTCTAGAAATACGAAACAAAATATTGTGCTTTGAATGCCGAGTTATTAGTATGTATGTATGTATGTATGTATGTATGTATGTATGTATGTATGTATGTATGTATGTATGTATGTATTTATGTGTGTGTGTGTGTGTATGTATATATGTATGTATGTATGTATGTATGTATGTATGTATGTATGTATGTATGTATGTATGTATGTATGTATATTTTTGTTTGGAAACAGAAGTATAGTTTGAAATGATGAAGATGATGTTGACGGTGATGATTAAGTGCAATATTTTCGGAGAAGATATAATGATGATTTGTTGATTATTTTTTCAAGGATTTGTTGTTCATCAATTTAAAATAAAATTAAATTTTTTATAATTGTCTGTGTATTTTAATTTGAGTGATTAGTTTATAGAAATAAAAATACATTTTCAACGGTTTAGATTAGGTTCAGCTTCATGCATATCTCCCAAAATCTCTTTCATGGGCATCTTTAATCTTTTGCTTAAACTTTTAATTTATAATTTACAATTGCTAACTATTTGACGAATATTAAATATTTTTTTTATTAATGACTTCACGTACAATTTACTAAAAAACAACACATGTTATTTAATGTTGAGTATTTTGAATTTGGATGATTATTCAAAAGTTATTTGACATAAAACTGCTTCACTTTTGCTCGCTATATCAATTTTTTAATTTTTTTTTACAAAGCAGAGACGTGAAAATAATACATAAAAATTTCGTTTGTTTTAAAAGATGAAATGTTACTCAGAGATGTGTGGAGGTTGACTTTTGTGTTCGAGGGAGCTGTTTAATATAATAATTGGAGATGCCTAAAATAAATTTTGGTTTTTTAAAATTGTAGTTATTCCAATGATTTTTCAGAAATTGTTTACAGTCCCACTTGCATTGAAAATGTTCATTAAATTCTTTAAAAACTAATAATATTAGTTTAGGCGCACCTTACAATTGTTCCGATTTTGATTAATTTTACATTCTCTAACATAAACGAAGTTCTATTTCTTAAATTTAAAATACTATTTCATAATAGCCTGATTGAAACGTTCTTCAATATTTTTCTCCCATTTTTTATATTTTTTTCATTTAAAATTTTGAATTTGCTAAAACTCAAAAATTAACTTTGTTTTTTTTTTCGAAATTTTATTCTGCCAAAAGCAAAGAAAAAAAAGTAAAGTATTCTTGATGTAATAACCAACAAACTCTCAAATTTGAAGTAGTTATTGTTTTATGTTGCAATTTTATTATTTAGTGATTAAAATAAATTTAAAAAAAATGTAAATATTTTGATAAGTAGAAGGAGGTATAGAGTTCTAGAGAAAAGGGCCAAAAAAGCAAATGCAGATTTAGCAAAAGAGAGTTTAACACAATTTACAAAATAGTGAGAAAAATAAAAGGATCATAAAGCTAAATTTAACTCAACTAATATATCTGATAAGTACTTAGAAAATAATATAGATTGAGACTTATACATAAATGTGCAAATATTAAAAATTATTCTATATTTTATAGGTAGCCAGTGCAAGAGAACAAGATATGGAGATATATGAGAAAAGAAAGGGGCACAAGCAACTAGACGAACAGCAGAGTTAAAAAAGCTTTACTTAGAGGATAGAGTGTAGAATCAGGAAGACCATAATAGAGGAGCGAAAAAACTAAAGAAGTAACAAGAAAGAGAAATGTAGGATCATCAAGAAAAAGCAAAAGTTTTTTTATTTTACGTAGATGATAGTAAGAACTTTTAGCAACACTATAAATCTGCGAAGAAAAAGACAATATCAAGAGTTTTAGAATCAGGTAAGATAATAGAAAGAATAGTAATAAAGCGTTTAGATTTATTAAAACAATTTCAAATTTGGAAGGATTAATTTTAAGACCAATAGAGTCAGACCAAGCGATAATTGAAAAAAGACATAGAGATAGATTATGATAGATTATGAAGAACATTATTGAGATTAGATGAAAGAGAAGAAATATAAATATAAAAATCATCAGCATATAATTGACTAGTGAAAAAAAATTATTAATACATGGTAGTTCAGAAATGTAGAGTATAAATAGAAGAGAGTCAAGGATAGAACCCTGAGGTACTCCAGAAGTATGAGTGGAGGATTTAGAGGTAGAATTATTATGAACAACAGAAAAAAACAATTAGAAAGTCAAGAAGAAAACCAAGATAGACAAGAATCACTAACATTAAAGAATGAACTAGCAGTTTAATGAGAATATTATGAGCAACGATATCAAAAGCCGAGGAAAAGTCAAGAGCAAGAAGAAGAGTAAGATTACTATTATCACTAGAGAGAAGGATATTATTATGTACTTTGAGTAAAAAGGTTTCAGTACTGTGAGCAGGATTGAAACCAGATTGAGATACAGGTAGCAAAGAGTTGTAGTTTGAATAAAATGATAATTATTTATAAACTACTATTTCTGCTAAGTTGGTAATAAACCATAGAATTGATACAGGGAGTATAATATCATATATGACAGTAATATTAGTAACAGGTCTATAACTAGATAATGAAAAAAGATGTCGCTGTACCTACCCCGGGGCTTCCTCATCAGTTACTCGATAGACAAACAACCCAATGGCATCCTTCATTATCAACTGTGTAGAGGTAAAGGTGTCCGGTCCCACTGATGCACTGACAGAATTCGATTACTTAAATATTCCAAGATGGGTGGAAGAACATTTGAAATTTTGTTACATGAATTGGGAAACGATCAATTGTGAAAAGCTGGATATGTCCCAAATGAGATTATATGAAGATAAATATACTTAATATAGTAAGCATCAGGCACGTGTTTCGATCAGCATAATTCAATCTCATTGACTAACCTCAGTTAATTCACCTTTCCTTCCTAATAAAATAAAAAATGTTATCATTTAAAAGGTATAAGGATGCAGCACTTGCATCTATGGTAGCGACAAAACGCTAATCACGCTGCACACTGACTGCACTAGATATGCCAGGACGGTGTTGCATTCGAACGAGAACACTGCAGCGCCTTCAACCATCACACCATTTTATGAAGTTCGAGTGTATCGAAACCATTTGAGATATTACTAGTTTATTAAATTATTGAAAATTGGGTCCGGAAGGAAATAATTTCCGACGAAACCAACCACATCTCCTCCTAAATATTGTCACTAGACTCACAGCAAAAACAAGATAAATTTGTCAGCAAATCAAAGCGACTGATATGTCATTATTGCAAATTGCCAGGTCACATTGTAAGAAATTGTGAAAAATGGCATTTTGATGGTAGACTAGCAAAACCAAGAAATAACAATCTACGCGATGACAATAAGTCACTAGTTGTTATGGAATCAAGTGTTTTTGCAAGTGATGAGTCAGCGTACACTGATGAATGGTTTTTTGACAATGGTGCAACGTGTCATCTAACTTTCCGAAGAAACATATTTCAAAGTTTTGAAAAATTTTCTCAACCGAGTAAATTATATGTTGCAAATGATGATACTGTAGAAGCTTTTGGAAAAGGAATTATTCATCTTCAAGTGAAAGTGAATAATAAATGGCAAACTGTTAAATTCACAAAAGTAAAAAGAAATTTTTTCTCAGTACTTGCAACTCAAAATAAGAACAAAAATAGTTTTTTTTTCAACCTCAAGAAGTTGTCATTTACTTATTGACAATGTGATAAATGTTGTTGGAATAAGAAACAACAATGGAAGTTTGTTCAAACTTGTTGAAAAAACTGTTAGACCGTTGAATTCTGAAGTCGAAGTTAACATTGTCAATGATCAAGATGCATTGCAGTTATACCATGAACGAATGGGACATCAGAGATCAAGAGATGTTATTTTTGATGAGAAGGTTGTCAAACCAAATTCAGTGATTTTGCAAGAAGAAAGTTGTTCAGATGATACAGTTTCGATTGATGTTGAAATCAAAGATGAAAATAAAGAAACTTTGTTTAAAAAAAATATTTCAACTGATGAAGATGTTCACAACCGTAGTTCAGTTTCATCTGATGAAGAAGATCAATCTGACTGTTGCAATCAAAAGACCAAAGGTATGGTTTTACGTGACAGGAATAATATCAAAAAGCCATCTTGTTATGATCCTTTTGTTATGTCTGCATAATGGGAAGTACTTGAACCTGAGAGCTACAAAGATGCCATTCAAAGTGGTGAAAAAGATGAATGGTTTAAAGCCATAAACAGTGAAATGCAGTCATTAGAGGAAAATCAAACGTGGGATTTGGTAAGTTTTCCAAAAGGTCATATGGCAATACCATGCAAATGGGTCTACAAGATAAAACACAATCCAGATGGTTCTGTTGAACGTTTTAAAGCCAGGCTAGTGGTAAAAAGTTTTTCTCAGTAAAAGGGAATTGACTATGAAGAAACCTATAGTCCTGTGGTCAGAAGTTCAACTATAAGAACACTATTAAGTGTTGCTGCAAATGAAAAGATGTCACTCATGCAGTTTGATGGGTCAACAGCATTTCTTTACAGCAAACTTGATGAAGATATTTACATGGAGCAACCTGAAGGTTTTAAAGATAAGTCAGGAAGAGTCTGTTAACTCAAGCGAAGTCTCTATAGACATAAACAAGCTCCAAGATGTTGGAACAAACGCTTTGCTGAATTCTTGAAAAAGAGACATTTTAAACAAAGCGATGCAGATGCTTGTTTGTTCATTAAAATACAGGAAGGAAAGAAACTCATACTTGCAGGAACCGATAAAAGAAAACTAAAAATTTTTGAAAAAGAAGTAAAGTCAGAGTTCAAAATAACATCTAAACTTGCAACATATTTTCTTGGATTAGAAATTAATCAAGATGAAAAAGAAAATATTAAAGTCAATCATATACAAGAATGATTCTTGAAAAGTTTGGGATGAGTCAGTGTAAATCCTGTACAACTCCGATTACAAAACCTGAGGAGTTCGATGAAAACAAAAATGAACACGAGGAAGTGAAATTTCCTTACATATCAGCAGTTAGTGTATTGATGTACTTGATGACGGGAACAAGACCAGATATTGCATATGCAGTTGGAGTAGCATCCAGAAGTTTGGAGAAACCCAGCAAGTCCAGTGTAGCACAAGTCAAGCAAATTTTCAGATATTTGCAAGCAAGGCACAGTTATGTCGGTTTTGTTTACAAGTCTGGTCAAAACAGCCTACAGTGATGCAGATCATGGAGGAGATAAGTCTAGTGGAAGATCGACATCAGGTGTATCTGGAGGAAGCGTGATCAGTTGGTTTAGCCAACGTCAAACCTCACTAATATTAACTATTTATTAATATTAACACCTACACAGCGGTAAACCTTAACGATGGCATTGAAATTTGACTCCTCCTATAATTAATATTCATGAGTTAATTGCACGCTTGAAAATTTTAATATTCATTTTAAGCATATATTTGAAAAACAATTTATTTATTGTTTTGTTTATTTAAAAAAAAGACGTCACACTTGCGTTTACCCCCTCCTCCCCCTCGTCACAAACTGTCACAAATATTTGGACCTCCTCCACCCCCCCTTGAAGCGTGACATCCTTTGTGGACGGCCCCTAGATCTTATTTCAAAGTTCGAAACATATGTGATGAAAAATATTAGGGTTTATTATAAATTAATTTACAAAAGAACCATCATCAAAAAATTTTCCGATAAAGCACATTTCACACCACATGCCATTGAATTATTTCCTAACGTGTCAAAACTATCAAATGTTCTTTTGGAGGAGACATCTAGTGTAGAAAAGACATCCCATTGTGACAAAATTAACGCCATTGAAAGTTGTTGGTGACATTTCTACTATTGTCTTTATTTATTCATTAATTTTGATTAAAGGAAATTCTCGCTGAAAATATTTTGAAAATATACTTGTGTGAAGAAAGAATGAACTACAAATGCACTGTTAAAAAAAATTATTTTACGTGTTTTGTATTACCAACGTCATCAAGTGTATGAGTTAAATAAACTTAATAATCAACTGAAATTCATCGTAAGAAAGATTGAAAAATTTAAAAGGAAATTAAGAAACGCTGAAAATGCTGTGACATTTCTCAACAACTGTATATCTGATAATCTGAATCCTATATATATATATATATATATATATATATTTATATATATATGATGCACACATATATTATACATATAACATATTATATTAAAAAAGCTTGTTTACAAACAATCTGCACAATAAAGGTTTACATGGGTTATGAATGCAATGTTGTTATTTTTTTTATTTATTTATAAACGCTGATCTCTTTGATTATTTTATTTTCATTAAGAAATCAATCAGATCGGCCACTTGAATTGATTGAATATTTTTTTCAACAATCTGCAACTGCCTTTGGGTAACAATAAAACACATATTTTTTAGTTTCGAATGTAGTCATAATCAACATTTCTTTACCACCTAATGAGTTGAAAAAATAATTTTATTACTAATTTTATATTCAACTGTTTTCTTTTTTGTTTATTTATATTAGAATTGTTTACTTTCAACTCAAGTTCGATTGAAATTATTTAGAAAGATCATTTGACTTTAATTTTTTTTACCTTACAACTGTTTGAAACTTTTTTCATTTCAGTGTTTACAGCAATTTTCACCAACCAAAACGTTTGAATAATGATGCACGACTTGTGTAGACATGATTTAAATAATTTCTTTTACATTTATTACGCACTTTACAAATTTATTATTTTCGGTTTACCAAGAAATTATTAATTATAGTTATTTCAATTGTTTTTGAAATGGTTTGACTGTGCAAAATAAAAAAAAAGGATTTTCTGTAAAATTACTTTGAAAATATAAAACATAATCCAATGATTGGAATCCAACAAACCATCTCGGTACTCAACCTTTTCACATTCACAATCCTCCAACCAAATCAACCAGTGATCAATGCCAACAAGCCAATCACAACCTCAACTTCTTTAATTGATCTTGTAAATGGCCAACTCAACAAACGCAATGAAACAATTGTTGAATATGAAATCGATTCAAGCTACTATCAAACAGCAAAAGTAGCTGTAGCCAAATTCGTAGCTGCGGGCAAACAAAATGCAGCTGCCAAAAAGAAAGTCAAAGTTTTTGATGAGTCTACGCTTGAAAATGGAGTTGTTGGTCCGATTCGCAGAGTTGAAGATCATAAGGCAAAAGCCAGCACTGCAGTTGATGTCACTGATTTAGTGCCAAGCAATGAGAAAATAGTCAAATCAAATGACCTTCTATCTGCGTATGCACAATTTGTCGTTTCGTCCTTAACTGTAAAACTAGCAGCAGCTAACAAACTTAACCTGAAACCTATTACAACTTTCAGAAAAAAATCGGATTTCAATGGGTCGGATGTTGGAAGAAGAAAACAGGAACAAGAGGTTGATGGCCTCCACAGTGTCGACTCGAAACCACAAAAGGGTTTTTCTGGTTTTGGTTCAGAGCCACATAGTAGTCCACCAATAATTAGTCCAGATCTACATATGGCTGAAGTGAACGAGAATATCATGGAAAAAGCTGAATCTTGGATATCGGGAAGATATAAGCGGAACGTTAATGGTTATTTAAAATTTGAAATCTTGTAACATTTCGAGATGTTTTAGTTTTTATGAACTCTGAGTTATGTTGTAAATAAATAAATAAGTTATATTAATAATATTTTTGAAAAAGTAATTTTAATAAATTATTTTAATTATAAAACCCTCTATAAATTGAGATAAAAGAAACCTAGCCAACAATTAATTTAAATTAAGGAGAATGATTTACTTGAGATTTTGTCTATTTAAATCCTCTTTTTATTGAAGTTTATTGTATGTGAGAATAAATAAATTAATGAATAAACACATTTGCAGATACGAAAAAGATTAAATATGAAGATCCTATTTTTGGAGTGAAAATGGCCAGCATATGTTTCGGAGTTATGGTGGGAATTTCCTTTATTGGATTGTACTTCTACTGGTTTCGCGGTAAATTTTCTGTTAAAATATTTAATTTTTAGACACAAGTTTACTTGAAATTTTTTTTCATAATTCAATTTGCTATGCTGTAGTTATACACCGATTCAATTTAATTTTTCAAACAACCAACTCAATTTTTAAAAATAAAAAAAAATCTCGTTATAACATTTGAGTGAATGAATTAATGATGATACCTAAAGCATTAAGAAGTTTTGTAATCTGAAGGAATAAGGCAATGATGACAAAAATATCATTAAAGATTTGACATTTCAAATTATACATAATTATAATTAAAATGCTGAAAATTCCATAGCGCACTCAACATATCTTAATTATCACTTTTACTGAAATTACATTAATTTAAAAACTCTGCTTGGCACGTTTGTAGATGGAAAATTTGATAGAATGATGGCAAAGCGAAGAAGAGCAAACAAAAAAGCTGAAGGTTCTATTAGTAAACAAACTGAAAATAATAATGAAAATTATTTTTTTAATTGTATTATTATTATTAAATAAGAAGAAAAAGAGTAAAAATTATAATTTTAATTAAAAATCATTTTTTCCGTTTTTTTCAAAATTTTTCAAATCAACAAATTAAAACAAAATTTTTCAAACTAATAAATATATTTTTAGAGCAAGCAGCTAGTTCGGTTGTTGAACCACCGTCGGAAGCAGCATGGGATGAAGACAAATCAGGACAGAAAAGTCTGTCGTCGTATGGCTCGCCTGCCAAAAAAAGAAGTTCGCGTAAGAAACGAAAAAATCGGAGAAGAGAATCAGCTGGAAATGATGGAAATGAAGAAAGGAAGTCCAGAAAGTCAAGAGGCAGACGTAAAAGCTCAAGACGGAGAGGCAGCAGCCAAAATCAACCACTGCTGGGGGAAACTGAAAAATCAGGTTTGTGTGCGTGTGTCTAGTAGGGAGATAAGGTAGACTTTTGTTAATATTATCACTAAAATAATTCACTAGTTACAGCGATATTATAAATAATAATATATGCTGGAAGGAGGCCATATTTTATTCAGTATTGGATGAATTCTACCGAATTGTTGGCATTAATCAAATAAAAATTTGTCTTTTCAATTTTCCTTATCAGAATTTTTTGATAATTGTTTAATTTGTTGACAATAGAACTATCCAAGTTCAGCATGAAAATTTAATGAAACTCTTGTTTTCCGAATTCATCATGCAGATAAGGCTTAATTTCGATTTTTCATAAATCATCTTCAGTGTAGGTTTGGTTTATATATTTTTTTTAAACAAAGCACCAATATACAATTGCTGTTGACGAGCTCAGTCGTCAATAAGACATTTAAATTCATATATTACAGGATTACGCTTCAAAGTAGGATCGTCTTTAGGATTGCAGTTGTTCTCTAAGGCCAACTTGTGATGTCTTCAATTATTGTAGTATATTCTGAGTTTAAATTTATTAGTATCATTGATTGGTGTAAAATTACTCTTTATGATTTGTTTGAGGACGACTTCGTCTATTTTATGTGACGTTGACATACGATTTCTGTAATATAGAATTGTGTCGTTGTCATTATTGTTTTTAAATATATTTCTATCTTGTTGTTGTCTTTGTTGAATGGTGCTCTCAATGGACGATGTTTTGTAACCATTGCTTACTCTTAAATTAGTAATTTTTTAAGTTCCTTATTGCGATCTTCAGTTGAGGATGAATGCGTGAATGCACGGTTCACAAAGGATTTTATTGTACTTTTTGAATTGTCCCGTACAAAGTCTAAACCATTATAATTTACGACTAGCTAGGAAAGGTTCTATAAAAACACACTTAGAACATACACATTATATTGAAATTGCAAAAAAAATCCAGAACAACACCACCAAAATAATTTGCTGTAAGTTCCAGCCATCCCCATCAGAAAATATCCAAAGCCATTCTCATCGACATAAAACAACCCCTGATAAACAAACAACAAAAGATTTCAACAATACTCCCAACAAGAAGAACAATAATAAAACATACTAACAACACCCATGGTGCCGATGAAAACACTGAAAAAACATCGACTAATGTACTATCAAAGAGCAAGTAGATGATACCAAAGCCATAAAAAGTAACACCGATGTAATTAGCAAAGTAACGAGCAAAGAAGCCGTATCAATTAGTAAAGAAGACAATAAAATTAACATAATCACTATTAACAATGAATGCAAACCACAGAAACAAAGGCCTGGGTTTTTTACAAATTCCTTATATAAACTGCAACTAGTACTAAAGATGATTGAAAATTCGAAATAGGGGCCTCACACAATTTGAGAATAAATTGGAAAACTGTATATTATTCTAACTTTCATAAAATAAATAATGACGACAAAAATTTGATTAGAAATATTGAGAAATGTAATAAAAAATTATCCGACGCTAGAAATTCGGTAGACTTCATAAATTACTGTTTTAATTATGGTCTTTTTCCAGCTTATATATATATACACATACATACATATATAATATACTACTACTACAAAAAATAATAATACTACTAATGATAACAATAAAACGAATAATAAATAAATAAATAGATATATATATATAGGTAAAATTGATTCACATATTTAAAATCATTTCAGAAGGAACCGCAGGTCGATAAGAATCCATTGGTGATATTTTTCCATTTTTCCGTATTTTATTAATGTTTAAGTTGAAATTATTGGTTATATGAAAATTCATTCTGTTGCTAACAATGTTACTACTGCTACTACTTTAAACACTACTGCACCCACCGCTAAACGCTACTACTTCTACTACTACTATTATTCCAAATATGTTTACTAATTACTCCGATTACTAATACTATTACTACTACAACTACTACTACAACTACCAATATCATTATTACTATTACACTACTACCGTTACTACTACTACTACTTCATCTTCAACAGCTACACTTACTAATACTACTACTACTACTACTACTACTGCTACTACTACTTCTACTACTCTTACTACTACTACTACTACTACTACTACTACTACTACTACTACTGCTACTACTACTTCTACTACTACTACTACTACTACTACTACTACTACTACTACTACTACTACTACTGCTACTACTACTTCTACTACTACTACTACTACTACTACTACTACTACTACTACTACTACTACTACTACTACTACTACTACTACTACTACTACTACTACTACTGCTACTACTACTACTACTACTATTACTACTACTACTGCTACTATTGATATATTACTATTATTCATGTTACTATTACTACTGCTGATAAAAATGATAACAATTACACCGGTAATAGTAAAAGCAAAAATAAAAATAAATATAAGTAATGAAAAATGATGTACAGTTTGATTTATTCACTCTGTTTAAAATCATTTCAGAAGGAGCAGCCGCAGGTTAGTTATTCAAATTTTTATTATATTATTTTATTCAATTGTATACAAACACACACACACACACATACACACACGCACACACACACGCAGAAGGAGCAGCCGCAGGTTAGTTATTCAAAGTTTTATGTATTATATTATTATTTTATTCAATTGTATACACACACATATACACACATATATATATATTATATATACATATATGTATACATATATGTATATATGTATATTTATGCAGTATTTTATGAAATCTAACGAATTTCTAGCGTTGGATAGTATTTTGTTGCACACACACATACGCACACACACATATACACACACATATGTCCGTGATTTTGATTTATAGATAAAAATTAATTGATTTACCTCTTCAAAATCATTTCAGAAGGAACCAGCGGTTAATCATGCATTGATGCCTTTTTTAAATATTTATTAAATTAATTAGTTTTTAGTAGATTAAAATTTTTTGTCTTATGAAAATTTATGTTCATAATTTATTTTTCTTCTTCTATTACTACTACTACTACTACTACTACTACTAGTACTACTACTACTACTACTACTACTACTACTACTACTACTACTACTACTACTACTACTACTACTACTACTACTACTACTACTACTACTTCTAATACTACTACTGTTACTACTACCTCAATAGCACGCATACTACTGCTACAACTATATAATAATAATAATAATACCTACTAATAGTAACAAAAGAAAACATATTAACATTGAATCGTCATTTACAGAAGCTCCGAGTGAGGAGCCAGCAGCTGAAGCTCAAGCCACCGCAGAAACTGAAGGCGGTTGTTATTGATGATCTTTGTCATTACTTAATGTTTCTTAATTTTTTTAATTTTTTTAAATATTTTTTCAACAACACACACACACACACAGCACGTGTGCATAAGCGTGAATGCACGCGTCACACTTCGCATGTGCTGAGCGGGGAGCTCGACGACGATGAAAATTCATGACGACGACGATGACACTGTTGATGACGTCAGTGGCGGATCCAGACAACTTTGACGAGAGAAGCCAAACTTTTGAAAATTTTCAAATTTTTACCGGGGGCCAAAATTTTCACGGGATGGAAAATTTGTGATAGTGTGACTGACCTTATTTTTTGGATTATGACGTCCATTTTTTGGACGATTTTCTAACTAAAAAGGTCTTTATTCTAACTTTTTAAAAAAACTACTCACAACGGGGGGCCAGTGCCCTCTCGGGCCCCCTAGACCCGCCACTGGATGACGCAAACGTTACTAAAACATTCTCCATTTAACTCACAGCGTCAAATGCAACGGGAGAAAAAAAATGGTACGACTGTTTCAGTTAGGGGCCGCTGCCGAATAATTTCTAATTTTTTTTAATGAACAATAGGAATAAATTTTTAAAACTTTTTTAAATTAGAATGATTTAATATTTTTTTTATAATAAATTATAGTGAGAAAATTTATGAAATTTAAAAATCATAGGTTGATTAATTTATATCAGAAAAATTATATTGAAATTAAAATAAATGTGACAATCTTTTTTTACCATGAACTTATTTTACTGTAATTGTTGTTATTTTTACAAATATAAATTCGTCGCATTAAAGTGAAACTCTTGTCTAACCGCCTCTACAACAACGCAGTTACAAACAAAAAAAAATCTTCGAAAGAAGTTCGCAGAGACCAACTGAGACATGAATAGTTCTTACACAACTTAAAATAAACGAGTGAATGATTTGGAATGAATTAACTCGGCGTGAAGAGGACAAATAATTTAATTATTGCTATTTTTCCATTATTTATTTTATTTACTGTTTAATTTATAATCATAAACTTTTTTATTCTCAATGAATGTTTAAATCAAAATAAACATAATTATACTCTACCATTAAACAAATATATAAGAGTTTACAGACACATACACACATACGTACATATATAGCAAAATGGAGACAATAAGAGAATATGCGACAATGAAGGCAACCAAAATCGAATCGTACCGCAAAAATTGTAGTTACAAATTAATCAATCAATCTGTCGAAGCAGATGGTGTACATCTAAGCATGCTTTTTTTCAAGTTACTAATTACGTTACCATCTATTCTTATATAATAACAAATATAATTATTATCTATAATTATGATTACTTTAAAAACATAATTTTCTTGTGTTATATTCGACTGATAGATTATAAAATAATAAAATACACGTATCTTTGGCTGTTTTCATCTTTATTGTATGTTTGAAATCAATAAGAGAACGAGTAACAAGAAAATTCATGTTTTGGTTGGGTAAATACTATCAATACTATTAATAAATATTCCACCGTTTCTTCCAATTCTCTTTCCTTTCCTCCTCTGCTTAGTTCGTTCCAAGCCATTCTACGTTACCTATTCTCAAGCTATGCTTTCTATTAACTTATAACATAAAATATATGACACATGGGTAAGCTTAACCATACTAGCTAGAAGGATGAATTGTATGTGTGATGTGTCATGAAATAATACCTACAATTTGTATGTGTGATGTGTATGCATACATATACCATACATGTATTGTGATTGTGATGTGCGATATATAATAATACCTACAATTTGCAACAATAGGATCCATCAGCGAGTCTATCAAGTCGCTACACGTGTACTGTGGTGAACGCTGAATGTGTCGAGCAAAGATTAAAAAAGTGCATATAATTGAAGAACCATTTTTGGTGATTATTTGAATATTAGTAATCTTTAGAAATGTCAAAATATTGTCCTTGGTGGCTCATGTTTTTTTCCATTGGTAAAGTTAATGGGTGCTGAATTATTTTATTGATAAATAAACATCAAACGAAGTTAATGTTTCAGCCTGTTATGAGTTTAATGAAGCGCAAAACTTGGCTCTCAACAAACCTGCAACCAATAGTTCACTTTACATACATTATGTCCGCCCGGTAGTCGGATTGATGGTTGATGGAGACACGAATCCTGATTTCTTTGCTGGCCATTGTTACAATGGGGCGGATCCACCGGGCGGACCTAACTGGGCAGAGGTCGACCTTGCTGCCGACTATTACGTAGACGTCGTTTACATGTTCACGAGGGATTCGTTCAGTTAGTTTGTTTCGTGGTTTTTTCATTTAAAGGGAAATATTTTTTTAGATCATTTCAAAAATGTACTAAAAATGACAATTTTGTTTTGTATTATTTACTTCAAATTAGTTTAAAATTACTTGCATAATAAAGAACAAAACACGTTTATAAGTTTGCTTTCAAGAACCTGATTTATTTATCTAAAGGAAAAATTCAAGAAGTACTGTAACATAGATAATTATATGAAATAATTTACATCTCCGTTTTCGAGTCACTTTTTCAGGTACATAAAGTGACAATTTATTAATGTGAAAAAAGTTTGATTCTTTCTTCTTCTTTCCAAAGTTTACGTCAAAAATTAACAATAACATCTTTCTAAAAATTTTAAACGGGCCAACTCCTATTTTGTCCATTTTTCTTTGATTGAGTTTACTCCTATTCTGGACGTAGACCTTTAAATTCGTATTCTTGACGACTTTTGTCATCTCTCTTCTTGTCAATTTCAATTTTCAAAATTTCTTCTTCGTCATCTGATTAGTAGCTAGTATTTTGCATATTAATTTCTCTTTTTGACAAGTAAAGATTCCTGTTTTTACATTCGTTCGATGGATGGTAACGATTTTTCCAGCCTAATTCTTCAAACATGCGGTATTATGCTTAATGCTATGTTATTTGATCTGACAAAATTTTCCTTATTTCATCACAACAGACATTTGCCTGATTTTGAAATATGGAAAATTTAAATAATTTTGGACCTGCTTAAATTTAATATCTGTAGTTGTTAAACAATGTATTATTTCAATTTCAGCTCCAGCACTGGACTAATTCCTGATTGGACTGACCTCCTCATCGCCTGGATCAAACATCATCAGAGGGACCTACCCTCTCTGTGGTCAGTACAAGTACAAGGCGGTCGCCAGTGCCAGGCTGACATTGAAGTGTAACGCCAATCTTGCACCTTATCGTTACGTCATCGCTCAACAACCTGCCGATGGATATGGATGGTTCTCCTCTTGTGAGATGGAAGTTTACGCTGCTAAGGATCACAAATGTTACATTCATTTCAATTTCTTTTTGTACATTCATTTCTATCGAATCATTATTTTTGCAGCTAAAATTTGGAAACGTAAATCCAACACGAGATTGACTGGAAACTACTCTCTCGCCGTGACCGCCGAATATGAGATGATGTGCTTGTTGAAGTGTCTTCCAGGCAAGTGTGACTCGTTCAACTTCCATTCAACTGATGCAACATGCGAGTTGAACAAACATGTTAACGGGTACAACCAGAGCTACTTGACTCCCAGCCCCGACTGGAGTTTCTATGAGGTTCAGTATGCCTAACTGGAACGTTGCCAATGAAACGTGATTAAATTTTTTAAAACTTGAAACTGACGTTTATTTGTACATTACCTTTATCTTTGACTAATTGTTTCAAAAATTAAAACAAATTTCCATTTATTGGTCTGTTTTAATAAAATTATTATTTATTGGAATAATTTAAATTGTATAGCAATGCTGATGCACCACTCAAAATATAACCGAATTCATAATGGGACGTTGAGACGGTGCACTGGTTGAGACATCTGGTCTTGGTACCGGAGTGAATGGGCTCGAATTGATTTATGTCTGTCGGCTGTAGGATGTTTGTGATGCGTTGTTTTAAGCGTATTTATATTACCTACGCTCTATTTTAAGAGAGAATTTAACAAATGAGTGCAAACTGCCCCAACAATTTCAATAACTGCTATAATTTCTATATTTAACACTTTTTTCATAAAAATTATCTGAAAAATTGGTTTAGTCAAATATATAGTCAAATATATATTTTTCAAAAATTAAATTTCAAAAAAATTTCATGACATGCAGTCTAAAACGTCCTATTATTTCAAATAAATACTC
Organism: Helobdella robusta; assembly: GCF_000326865.2. Taxonomy (NCBI): domain Eukaryota; kingdom Metazoa; phylum Annelida; class Clitellata; order Rhynchobdellida; family Glossiphoniidae; genus Helobdella; species Helobdella robusta. Next base: position 869,965 of record NW_008704261.1, on the reverse strand, counting down.
TTGTTTCAACAAAAATGTTTGCCTTTAAAAAGTTGATTTGAAATGCAATAAGCCAATTTTTAGCTTATTCAGTTTCTTTCACAAATTGTGTGTTATGACGAGTGTTTTTATTTGAAAATTTGCCAAATATTACGGTTATGAAAGAGGTTGAAATAATTTTGTATAGGTACCCCGTTAAATTTTATATTTCTGCAAACAAATCATCCCAAACCACCTAGGGGCTTCCATTGTGGTAACAATCATTGCACTCCTAAAAATTTATTTCAAAGCTGTGCATGAGACATATTTCAAAAGTAAAATATACGAGCAGTAATATCAAAATACCATATTGATCCATTGTTGAGTTAAAATTTTCTACCTGTTTCTACTGTGTTGATGATTAATTGAATAGTTTAGCATTCATGAGTGAACGTTTCATGGGATTTCGCAGTAATTGTACCAGCAGAAAACATTTGATTTTACATCGTGAATTATGTGAAATAATATTGAAGTAAGTAATTCGACGATCGTTGGCAGCTATAACATTGGTGTTGGAACTAGAGAGATTTTTGACGTTATATCATTGGTATTTTACTGCATTAAAAAAGCTCAATACAAAAAATTTATGGAAGAAACTACGAATTGTAATTTTTCCATAAAATCCGGAAAGTCTAACTCATCTGGTTCTTTGCCTTTGTTTTTTCAATCTCAATACAATTTTATATGTATGAGTTTGTTTTTAGTTGATATTGCCCAAGACATTATTTTACATTTTGCATGAACATCGCAAGATTTAATTGTCTGTCTTGTTATTTGATCATAAATGAATTTTTTTACTTGAATGTTTTTTTGATTGGAAAAATTCTTCCTGGTCCTCCCAAACTTTTAACTACACCGACAACTCTGTGCGTTTGATTATTTCCCATTCACTTTCTTTCCTTTATTTATACAAATTCTTTTTTTGAAACATCATTGAAAATGCTAGCAGCACACAGAACCAAAAACTCAACCGTTTAACAGGTCAAGATAGATTATACTGCTCGTAAGGTTCTTGAAAAGTGCCAGCTCTTCCTCAACAACTTGTGATTATCTCGCTAACTAAACTTCCTCCATTTAAACACATCAGTCACAGGTTTGTGAATTATCGGGAGTCCTACGATTCCGCACCATCAAATCTTAAAACCGCAACGATTTCTTGAAACCTATTTTGGTGCATTAAATTAAATTTCCAGTCTACCATCTCTCGAGCTCAATAAATTAAATTTGTTTCAATTTATGTGGCATAAAAGTTTTAATCATAAAAAATCTCGGCTGATGAAAAACACAAGACATGTTTGATCGATCAATCGAATTTCATTTGTCACGAAGCACCACCCCATGAAAACGATTACCAAATTCACACTCATGTCACCATCGCTGTCATCATCCCACCACCCACCACCAACACCGTCGTTGTTTTAAAATCATTTTCATTCGCTTCGTCACCATTTTCCAAATCATCGTCGTCATCATAAATATCATCATCATAATTATCACAGTAATTTGCATCATGATGATTCTAATCAACATCATTGCTGTTCTCACCATCATCATCATTATCATTCTGATCATCGTCGTCATTATAAATATAATCATCAACATCATCATCATCCGACATCGTTAACTCTGTGCCTTCTTTATTTCTTCTTTGTTTTCCCTGTTCGTCAATATTTGTTTATGTCAATGACATTTGGAGTAAATATTTTGTAACAAACGCCACAACCACACGCACACACACATATATATACACACACACACATACACACCGACAAAGACACATACACACCTATTGTATATATTTATATATAGTCAAATATACAGGTTATATATTAATGATGCTACTTTTCATTCGATTATCGCTTACAGCATAATCAATTAATTTCTGTAATTTAACCGTCTTTGTTACTAATATCATCTTTTCAATATTATTTTTTTAACCTTTAGTAGGCTCTGCAGCAGAAATATATAACAAAATTATTCTTCATGGAATATTCGAAACATAGAACGATTCATCTAATAAAATCTATTTTGGTTAATTCTACATTCTCTCAAAAATCAAACTCTGACAGAAGCCGAAAATGGCCTGAGTTACAAAACATTGAGCCGCACACAGGAAGTGCAATCAGGCTTTCCCCCTAAGCGTTGACCCGGAAGAAGTTACGTCATTACGCCGTTTTTTACGCTCATAACGATCCCTGCGTCAAATACAATGGATGCATGACGTCATTTCTTCTCTTGCTTCCAATTGGAGCATACAATTGGAAAGATGGCACAAGGCAATCCCAACTTGGAATACAATGAGTGCAATAACTTTTGATGATATTGATGACATTTTTTTTTCAAATTAAACCGAATTTATTTAAATGAAACGTCATTATTAATTACTCTTGGCGGATTTTTCTGGTTTTTCTAGTTGCAAATAAAAAGTTTTTGAAAATTTATTTCAGAGATTGATGTGAATGAAATAGAAATTCATTTATGATGATAAATTGAAAATATATTTATGGTAGCAAACTGAAAATTTGTTTATCTTGACAAATAACTGAATTGAATTAAACGTGATATTATCTTTTTTATACTAGACAAGAACAAGTTTAAGACGGATCCAGTGTATGTTGTGATGATGTGCTTGAAATGTTGGACTCTAATGTTTTTAAGGGTTTTAATGTGTTGTAATGTAATGTTACGTATGTGCTGTAATGTAATAATGCGATAATGTTTTATTGTGCTGATAACATGTTGATAATTGTGGTGTGATGATGTTAGAATGTGATGTAATTATGTGTTGCTTTTTGGTCGGGGTTGTGTTGGTGATTTGTTAAGTAAATGTTTTGATGGTGTGATGTGTTAATGATGTGCTGTGATGCCGTGTGATAATCCTCTCACACGCAAACTCCACCGCTCTGAAAGTAAGCTTCGCATATCAGCGTTCATACTTTTTGAAATTATTTCGCACCCTGAATTTTTAGCTAATCGTTATTTATGTCGTCTTGAATTACTTTAATTATTATTTTTATTTAACTTCTTTTTTTTGTAATTAAATTTTCTTTTCGGCTATTTTTTTAAGTTTTTCATTTTTTTTCCAAAAAAATAACTAACTTTTGGCTGCTGTTGTATAAAAATGAGGCATTTCAGAAAGATTTAAAAAAAGTTCAATAAAATCGTTTTGATAATATAAAATTTCAAAGATTCAAGCAAAATAATCGGTTAAAATATTTTTAATACGTATTTATATGAGAAATAAATAATTGTTCTTCAATAGTGAATTAATCTGGCTACTTCGCACTAAAGAAATGTTTTCAAAAACGTTGCTCACATGTAAAAATTTGCAAATAATATTATAAAATGTCTAATTAATATCAATTGTTGTATGGGGTTGAAAATCTATCTGATCCGATTGAAACAAATATATTAACGTTTGGATGAAGATTTTTCTGGAGAAATTGAAATGTTCACAATTTTTAACAAAAATGTATTACGCAATTGTATTGTGTGAATAAAAATATAAAATCGCTTCGAAGAAATTGTTTAAATTGTGATGTAGAGTAGATTTGAATTTGTGTTCAAATGACAATCGAGATGTAGAGATGAGTTAAAATTAAAAAATGTTTTCTTAGTGTTAGCGGCCAGATTCAAACTTGTTGAGACACCAATCTATCATATGCAAAAGTGTTAGATGCGTAAATTCACATGTCTTCATGTGTGTCTGTTTGTGTGTGTGCGCGTGTGTGCAAGTGCGCGTGTTGGCAAAACACAGACAGAACGTGACCAAAATATCGCAGGCACAACACCTTACAATGCATTGCAACACTGATTGTTATATTACTATCCTTAATTCCATCTCACTCATCCAAACTTAGACGGTCGGATCCGCGTTTAGAACTATTTTATATTATTATACAACTGAAGATGACATGTTCCTTGAAGTGTAAACTATTTCAAATAACTTTTATAATGTTCAATATTAACATTATTATCGTAATTATGAAAAAATATTAACAATGGAAAATAAAATAATTTAAAAAATACTCTCGGCAGCCCCTTTGCATGAAATATTTCAGATGAATATTATATTTTCATTGAGCGTTGAATGATGAAAAATGGTAAATTGATTAATTAATAATTATCATTAAATTATTAATATTTATACACCACAACTTTTAATAATATTACTTTTACTACTTCTACATTTATATAAATATAGAAACCTTCTGATTTATCTGTGAAAAAATGAAAAACAGGATAAAATATTATTTTACCCTCAAATATTATGAACGTGTAGTAAGTAGATTTATTTTTAATCTACTTCTAGATCATGTAAACTTTTGAATTTTCTAACAAAGCAGATATCCAACGTTGATTGAAACGACGGTTATATGAGCTGTGCTAAAAAATGCTAACAATGGAAAATAAACAATTTAAAAAATAGTGTCGGCAGCCCCTTTGCATGAAATATTTTAGATGAATATTATATTTTCATTGAGCGTTAAACAGTGAAAAATGGTAAATTGATTACTTAATAATTATCAATTAATTATTATTATTTATAGATGTCGTATGCTGTGAATGTTTTGTCTAGTTGATTCAACATTATACTTCTAAAGAGGAATTTTGTTAATTTATTATTTTTAATCATTCTATTAATACCAAAACTAATGCTAAAACGTCTAGTGCTATCATTGATAAAACTACTACTGCTCGTCGGCATCCATCCGTCTTGAAAGACCATGATGAAGTTATAATCAAAGTTAGTGGATCCTGCACCGGCAAGAATGGCACAGCAGACCAAATTTTGTATGATAATCTCTACCACATCCGGCACAGATAGAGGCCGTCGGCTGTTGGACAGCATTCCAGTTCCGCTCTAACTACGCATGCAATGCACCCTGCTTGACTGACATCATGACCGCAGATCAACTGCTAAGCTCCCCAAGATCAGAAATCGAAATGGCAGCTTTTAATGTCTCTCTTACAAATGGCATGAAACCAAAGTCTTGGGCGCCCTGTTGTTCTAGATTCCTTGACCAATTTACCGTACACGAGATCCGACGGTTATCTATCCTCCAAACATGGTCGAGCCATCTGAGACGCCTATCAGTGAAAACCACATAAAAACTGCTTTTGCCAGTTCGCTTCAGCACATCGGTGTTTGTAGCTATGTCCCGCCATCTAATTCCTAGCATGCGAAGCAAGCATCTCATGTGGAAGCTGTTAAGTTTTCTCTTATGTCTCGTAGAGACAGTTTATGTAATCAACCTAGAGTCAAGCCTGGTCTTCACTGTTGGACTGGGGTTGTTCCATACTCGCTAATTTAGCCTAGCCATTACTTTGGCCGCCCTGGTAATCCTGCAGTTGACTTCACAATCTGCAGACAGAGCATCGGAAATAGCCAACCCAAGGTAGGTAAAGTTCTCATCAACTTCCAGTGACCATTAATACGACTACTACTACCACAACTACTATTACCACTGCTACTACTACTACAAAAACTACTACCACTAATACTATACTACAACTACTAAAATTAATAAAAATAATACCCCCACAACTATTATAAATATTACTTCTACTACTACTACTTTTACATAAGCATAGAAACCTTTATTGATGGAAGATTTTTCTGTGAAAAAATGAAAAAAACAATATATGATATATTTTTAACCTCAAATATTATGAACGTTTAGTAGATTTATTTCCGATCCACTTCAAGATGTATTTTTAGATGTAGTGTTTTTTGTAATTTCTAAAAAGGCAGGTATCCAACGTTGTTTGAAACGGTTATATGAACTGTGCTAAAAACAACTGTTCGTGCACTTACAAATATAACAAAATTTTATGTAAGTTTTTCAATTTCTGAAAGTCAACTTCACTACAGTCATTTCGAAGGAAATATGGAACCAATAAAAAGAAATAGATGCATTTTCATTGGAAAACTTCTAATTTAATATTCAAGCGCTTTTGAAGAAGTAAATTTTTTTGATGAACTTAAAACCAAGAATATCGTTAAATTAAAAAATTATATAAACTTAAATTTTCAAATGTTCATTATAAAGAATATTATTTAGTTAATTTTTTTAATTTTGCTCAGGGTAGTTGATGGCGTTGCTAACTGAGGTTGATAGTTAAACAGAAATATTTAACGATCAACTTTGAAACAAACGGGAATTATGAGAATTAACCAAATAGGGGATCGGATTCCCAATTTTGAAATCATTCTCTCCATCCTGATATCCTGGATGCACCACTGCACTCATACACTTAGACTTAACTAAACTATTTCCACAAATCTGCTTCGTTACCAGAGCTCTAACATTGATAACGTTCATCATCATATTCAGCCAGCAACCAAACACTTTTAGCAAGATATGTGAAAAATTGTTTTATTTTTACTTTTTTCTCCTAAGGAAGTAAATAGAAAATAATTTAATAAAAGTAGTTGAAGTATTATATTATTTTTTATAAAAATTAAAACAAAATTTAAAATTAGATTTTTTATGAAATTTACAGAAAAATTAAGATGATAGGATATTTATTAATCATAACAGCCCTTTATAACCTTTAGCGGGGGCGGACCCTGTTGACGTGTGGCAGGATAATAATTATTAAAAAAATATACAATGTTGAAAAACAATTAAGAGAATAAATTAATAAAAAATAACATAAAAAAAGTTCATACAGTTTATTAAGAATAAGTTCATAACGAATGACATATAGCGGCTCTGTTGAACGTTTTTGCTCGATTAAGCGAAATAAATTAAAGTTATTAATTCTGGATTGTTCTTTGTAACAAATGGCTAGTCTGCTAAACTAGTAGTTGAAACAATTAGTGGCTCATTTAGCCAGCTTCTGCTCTCCATTTAAATGCAGTTTTTTATATGTTAACAATTATTAATTACAATATTACAAACATTTGAGCCTGAGTTAATATAGAAGCAGATATTAAAACTGTGTTATTAATCGTTTATAATAGTGTTAATCAGATAATGTTCTCTTATCATTTTGTTAAATTACACATTCAACAATCCCGTCGAGGAAATTATCACAATTGTTCACCTGAAGACTCTGCAAGAAATCGAATGTTTGTTTTTTCAGCCAACAATATATTAACTTTATATAATATATTATTTAAACTTATTCTAACAAAGTTAGATTTTTTATATTAAAAAAGTTTATTAAAATCAAAATTAATGAAAAATTAAAAAAATATAAATCATCATAAATATGGGGGCAAGTTATCTCAGTCGGTAAAATGTTAATGATCAAATAATTTTCAATAGTTATTCTTAAACGGCACTTCCATATTATAAATCCCATCTATAGATTTATTTTAAATTGTTTACCTGAAGACTCTGCTAAAAATCGAATGTTTTTTTCGGTGAACAATTAATACAATTATATTAATAATATTTGAAATTTTTGAATATCTTAGATTTTTTATTATAAAATATTTTATTAAAATCAAAATTATTTTTATAATAAATTTATGTGTTATTTTTGGACTGACCATGGTCTTTAAAAATTATTTTACAGTAAAATTATATTGTAGGTAATATTATTTATATTATACGTTATTATGATATTGTAGAATTATTAGTAAGAAATCACTAGTTTGAAAAAAAATATATAATAGAAGTAATAAGAATAGAAGCATAGTAATAGAACTTAAAAATTTAAATCCCAAAATTTTCCAGAACATTTATTTATCATCCCTGACACTGTTTTGTGTTAATTATTGATATTTTCATTGCCTAAAATGGTATAATAGATGCAACGGTATATCAAAAATTTTCTTGTGTTGATAACTTTATTTGCTAGTGAATAAAGTTAATTATATAATGAAAATTAATAACTTTCTGTTTTTATATATAAGTTATAAAAGCAAATAAAATAATTCACTCGTAATAACAACAATTATTAGTCGCTACTGACAGTTTCACACAAAATTTATGTAATACTAAAATCAGTTAACAAGTTTTCAAATTACCTTTTGAAGCTTTAGAATTTTTTTTATCTGGCGAAGATTTTGAGCTCCTAGATTTCTGTTCTTTTCTTGGCCTACTATTGTTACTTTCTGCAGAGCATCGAGACGACAGCCTGCATATTTTAGCAGGGTCTTCGTTAGCCCATGGTCTATAAAATTCCAAAGGTCGACTGCTACAGTTGTTGGAACCTGTTGGAGGTAACAAACTTTCGCAGCATCTAAATCTTCTGCCGCTAGTAAAATTTTCTGGTTGATGAGGAAATAACCGGCCCAATTCTAGAGGTTGGCTTGGTGACAGGTTCGTTTCCAAACAAAATTGATAACAGTTTGTGGCATTCGATGGTAAACATGTAACAGTTGGGCTTTGTGATGAACTTGTTTCTAAACAAGGTTGACAAGAGCACTTAGTAACATTTGGAATGCAAGTGAGATAGGAAGGTTTGCCAACGATAGAAGATGAATTCAAGCTAGGTGCTTCTTGAGGGCACGGCACTTCAAGTTGCGAAATGCAAGGATTCCCAAGGCATACATAGAAACAATCTTTACAATCGTCATCACAGTCAGCCACTTTACAACACAAAGGAAACCATAAATTTACAGGCGAACAAGGTGTGCATGGTTTCGGACAGACGTGCGATTTCGGCTGTTGAATAACTTGGCAACTATTTTCTTTTCGAGGTGTACATATTTCAATAGGTATGTTGAAACAATTCACTTTAATTTTTTCGCGCTGTGGTGGGTTGCAATGCAATGGGATGTTTATTTTACAAATCCTACAGCAGTCGTTGCATGGGTCAACATTGCAACTGTTGTCACAATCATAATCCTGACTATTCTGGTTGCAATAACCACAATTGAAATTTGTGACCTTTTGATGACAAGATGGTTGAAAACATTCTTTATCTTTAAAGTTTTTAATTGTTGAATGACAGCAAAATCCTTGTGGTCTTGATGGTGTTTCAACATAGCAGCATCTATCATTTGAAATTTTATGGAGCATTGTTTTGACAATTTTGTAACGTAATTTTTAATGAATTACTATCAAAGTTCTTGTTTTTTTTTATTCAATAATTTCAATTTTTTTGTTGATGAATGTGTCGTAAAATTCTGTTAAAATCAAAAAAAATATTTTCAATTAATCTTTAAATGTTTCATGAACCATTTACGTAACAAAAAAACTGAACCGTCATTAAGATTAACCTCGTCTAAAGAATCCAGCCAGTATCATCATAGTTGCAGATAAAACAATGGCCAAACCTATCCAGACTTTTGTATCGGGAAGCCGAGGTTTGTTTCTTATTTTCGGCTCAAATTCCACAAAGCTGATTCTTACCTTATTTACCGCTAGATAATATAAGAAATTGTTTGTAACTAAATTTTAGAGTATTAATATGTTAATCAATAGCATAAAATCCTTTGCGTTTATATCCTCACTTATTTAAAATTTCATGTAAATTTTTTAAAGACACGTGCGCATTAGCACAATCGAAAAAGGGGTGTATAAACCAAAAACATTTTTTGAACTAATCTAAAGTAGGCATGTACGAACTGTTCAAACGACAGTAAGTGCTCTCGGCAATTCTACTTTTTTCTTGATTATTAGGTTTCTCGGTAAAAGCCCAGGCCTAGAATTAATATGTCAATGAAATGATTTTTAAAATATTTGCTTTTGTACCTGAATAAATTTTAAAATTGCAACAAAAATAAATTTTAGATATAAAAAATGGTGTTGTATTAACTGACGTAGCAAGAGGCCAATGTTTGTCATCAAATTTTGGATTTATCCAATTTGTGGGCGCGGCTCCAGCGGCTAGACATCGCCACCTCCCAATTTTCGTCTCATAAATTGTTGTTTGCTCGATTGTGATTGGTTGAGCCTGTCTTTTGAAACGACTCTTTTTTTGATTAATGGAATGTTTAACCAAATCAATGGAATTACTTGAATAACTCTCTTTCCTTTTAGTACGCGCATCAAAAGTAGACTTTCTAAAAAGAATATTATCAGGTTTGTCTCCTTTCTACTTTTTTCACAGTTTTCAGTGTAGTTCTGACTAGATTTTTTTAACCAATTTTTAGCGCTTCATTAGATAAATTATTATACAGCTTATTTTGCGCAATTATATTCTGACTAGCAGCTTGCATAAAAACGTTGATAAATTCTGCGTCTAGCGTTTTGTCAATCGAAATGTTACTTTCTTGATCTATAAATCTTTCACTTTTTTCACGTTCACTTGAAAAATATATCAGCTCTTCAGAAGTTAGTTCTAAATTTTTAACTTCCCTTTTGTCCCGTGAACTATTTTTACTAGATGAAGTCGTATTCAGGGGTTTGTCTATGGGTCTCGATCCTCCAGATTTCTTCTTCTTCCTTTCAACGTTGTCGACAGTGTTGCCAATGGCTTTGATGTTCAGATCGTAACTGTGAATGCTGAAGCCGCCTGCTTTTTTCGGCGCTTTTATGTGTATGGCTACGATCTGGAAGATGGAAGGAGATTTAGTCTCTGATGCACTAACATTTCGAAAAGATAATCATGACATTTATTAACATTGTCATTAATCTCAAAAGCACAGAAGCTGTATGTGGCTGACAATAGAAATGAAATCACGTTGATTTCAATTACTTTCTGCCACAAAGTGCGACAGCGATGTGATGATGTCGTAGTTGAGGAGCCAGGAATTGCTGCTTCTCGACCTGGTTTGAAGGCAGAGGTTTTCGCAATGCGTGCGATACGTTGATTGATTCAAGCGTACACGCAGTTGCGTTTTTTGTTAAAAAAATATTTTTTATTGCATGTTATACATTCATTCTTATTTAAAAAAAAATAAATTTTGATTTTCACATTGAGAAAACACACTCTCATAATATAGTAGACATTATTTATTTGTTGAATAATTAAATGATATGAGATTTTAATAATAAATTTTTAAATAATTGACTAAACTATATATAATCATTCACTAAATTGAAAATAAAAATTTGAATATAAACTTTTCCGTTTATTTTGAGCTGTTTGTATTGGAGATTGGTGGCGATAGATTGTCCGTCAATCCAAACATCACACGACTCAGAGCAGGCAACGTGGTGCACTGTAACGTAATGAATGTCACGAAGAAGATGACGATGACAATGAAGATGACGATGACAATGATTATTGACGAGATGCCTACCGCACCAGTTCATCATGAAAATTCAAAGGAGATGATGAAGATGGCGGTGAATTTGGTGATAAGTATGATGACATGACAATCTGTAATTCATTAATCATCCTAAAAATTAAACGGACACCACGCTAGGACGATGGTGATCATAAACATATTTGTATTCTATGGAGTCAACAATTGTTAGTGTTACATATAAAACTGGATTTAAAAGTATAAAAAAGCAAAATATTGAAAGTCCTCAAATGTTTTAAGAATTAAAGTCAATTTTTCTCTTACACCACTCCAATACATCGCAACCCAACCTCGTTGCAATAAACAAACAATTGAATAAAATGAATTACCTCGCTAACGAGTGGATCAATGTAATATGTTAAAAAAATGCAGAAATGAAATTCATTCAAAATTTTGTTGCCAACAATCAAATTATTTTCACAAAAAGGTTCAATTGTTGCTCAATTTATTGCGAATTTAATGATAGTCAAAAGTTTGCTTACTATTCAAACTCAGTCATTATAACTATTAACCAATTAGTTTTATCAAATCCTATTATTGCCCAATCAGCTAATGAGCCAACGAATGATATATTGATAATTATTTTTCAACTAACAATTTTTAGATTCGGCGTTTTCAATAAGTCATGAACTGATATGAAGAAACAGAAGTAAAAATGGAGACCGTGGCGATAAAGAGCAGTGATGGGCTTGTAACATTTGAAACAGTTTTCATAGCAGTAATTTTTTCTTTATTATTTATTTTAAATTTGTGTTAATATATTTATTTTAAAGTCAATTTGTTCTTATTTGGTCACTGTATGTATCAAAAAAATTAACTTTTATCATTTTTATTACATCACTGTTTATATTTTTCCAAAAACTTGTGATTTTTTAAACTGAAATTGATTTTTTTATCAATTAAAGGTATCGTTGTTGTAGTTTCATAAAATTAAAAATATTCTCTTAATCGTTTCAAGTTTTTATTTTGTTTAATTTTTATTGTACAATGTTTACTTTAAAACTGTTATGTTGCTATTAGAAAGTATTACGTCGGTGAGGTTTAAAAGCTGTTTCAACGTTCATTTTTCAGGAATATTTTTCAAAACTGATTTGAATTAAATTTGAATTAAAAACAGATTTAAATTAGATTTTGAAAATTTAATTTATTTTTTGTCTATTAGATTTAATTAAATTTAGATTAGATTTTTTATTTATTTATTTTTATAAAGATTTATAAAGATCAATTAGCCTGATTTCAATTTGGCTTCTTCAAAAAAGTGTCGGCGGGTGGTTTAACCCTCTTCCCACAACGTATTTTGTCATTGAAGCTTTTGACAGCAGCAGTCTGGAAAACATTTCGGTTTATAAAATTCAAAAAAGTTAACCATAATATTAGTGCCGACCGTTTCCTGTAGAGCTTATCGTAGAGGGTTCGATCACGAGCCGAGCAAGTGCAATTAGCTTGAAAATACGCTCGATTTCAAGTTAAAATTTGTCGAAATTAATTGAAACGAGTCAAAATGTGAATTATTGATATAATGATTAATTTGATATAATGTCATTTGGTTGAGCAAAACTTAACGACGAAATCATTCGTATCTTGAGGGTGAATTCCGGATCATTTTCATACCTTTAACGAAAAGCGCATAATTAATAATTATATTATTAATAATAAAGAATAAGAATAATAATAAAATGCATATTGATAAATATGAAAACAATTTTTTGGCTTTTTATACAAAAGAATTCAATTTTTTTTACAATTGAGATTTATTTAAGATGTTTGTACTTATGTTGAAGGCCGTTTACTTGAACGTTTCGCCACAGGCATTGACCAAAATGAAAAAAGCGTCCTTTCTGTTGTGATTCGGGAAATACATTGTGAAAAGCGTTAATAGCGCCTGTTTCAAAATCAGATGTAATTGAGGTTGAAGCTAAAATGCGTTGCAAATTTATAAGCTGTTGAAATAGCAGATTGTATGTTTCTTCTGTTTTCGATGGCAATAAAACAAACACAGCAAAAATAACGCATTCGTTGCAGGTTCTCGAAGAGTGAACAATTGATGAAACAAGTGGGGCAGAGTTTTGAGAGTTCCATCAACTTACCAATTTTCAGAGTGTGAAAGAAGCTGCATATTTCGCTGAGTTGAGAAAATGGGAATTTGGTTAAGACCATCATTGGTATCAAACACAAGAAATTGATCATCATTGTGTGTAACTAGATAGTTATTAGGGATGACAAAGCCCATCATGGAATTTGGTCTCAGTGGTGCATGATCAGCAAGACACCCGGTATTTTGAATAACCTTTTTGAATGTGGAAATATTTGGCATTTGGCTAAATGCTGCTTGAGAAAAGCCAATAAAAGTGTTGGTGATAATTTGTTGAGGTTTCTCTAGCATAATTTTTCATCTGATTTACAACTTTAACAACTTTGACCCATGCAGCACTTCCTGTGTGGTTATGTTCACCGACTCTCATTACAATTTTGTTATAATGAGTATATGCAAACGTGCCCGACATACAAGATTTTGATATTGATCACATTTCCAGAAAACTTTTGCGAACAAGGGACCTGAGTCAATTAATTTTCTTTTTCCTTTTTCACTAGACATAAATTCTAGTAACATATTTTAAGTTAAAGCGAAAATTAGCAAATCGTGATGCAAAAAACTATTTTCTTATTTCTGACACACTTTAAATACAGCATTTTATTTTATAATTCCTACGCCAGTATATGGTACGATTATCGAAAGTTCGATTCGATTTCGATATGATTCATCGCTAATATATTTGCAACGTCGTAAATTTAACTATCTTACCTTCATCAATAAACATTTTGAAGACGACCAAAAAGTAGCAAACCACTAAGCTCTCAGTTTTCAAGAAATGTTATCTTAAGATTAATTGAATCCAGAGGTCTAAGCGATAAAAAGAGAAAAAGAAAAAAATTTCAAATTTATGTAGGCCTCCGAGATCATTTCTATCGATCAACTTTATAAATGCATAATCACAGCACATGGACGAATCATAATTCTTTTATAGTTTTACCCATTCCAATTGGCGAGCTCGGAGACTGATCTGCCTCATTAATAAATGGTGCACCAGATGTAGCATTTCCACGACTTAATAACCTTAGATTTTTTCAAGAGTACAAAGAACGAATTAATGAACAAATTAACTGACAGCAATAATTCAACATCGGGTCAAGATGAAATGACTTATGACATTTTAAAAAAATTATTAAAAAATAAAATTTGCACATTTGCAGTTGTATATAGAAAAATAGCATACTACAACAATTTGGCGCGAGGCAACAGTTGTACCAATATATAAACTACATCAAGCAAACGCCATGCTCTCAGGGGCGTAATTTCAGATTTTGGTTGGGGGGGCGAACTTATGTGGTCTATGACTTAGCATGTAACATACATATATATATATATATATATATATATATATATATATATATATATATATATATATATTATTAATAAAGATCACGGCGTTTCTTACAGTACTCAATCTATATGATAGTTTCTCGATTCTTCGAATAATTCTCCGATCTACCAAGCTTAACTTGTTAATGCTATTAACAAAATTCCTATTTACAGAAGATGTCATTATCTACATGTATGCATATAGTACTATTTCGACTACCTAGTCTTGTCAGTGCAACATTATAATAAATTTTACATTTTTAAAGTTTTTAAATTTTAAAATTTTTAAAGTTTTAAAATTACTAAATTATATATCCTATATATATCCTTTTTACAAAGAATTTAAAATTAACACTTTTCTAATTTATAATTTTAATATTTTATAATTTTTCTTGGGGCCCCTGCCTCCCCCCAAATGACGCCTCTGCATGCTCTATATGTCAAATTTTAAACCATTACGCGAGGCATTCTAGACTAAATTAACGTTATGATATGAATCATTTATTAAATAAAAAAAAAATATTTTCCTGGTTAAGTGTCAATTGTAAAGTGTTAAAAAACGGCTTACACTTAATTACAAAATAAATAAAATACGTAGCAGTGCCGTAGAAATCATTTTAAAAATTATTTCGATGTAATCACTATTCCAACAAAATGATAAATGAGCGATCTGTCAGCTTCATAACTGAAAATTTGACAGCCATCAACGTTATTGTTGTCATTAAATTTTTTGTCATCATTGTTAATATTACTGTCACCATTTCCAGACGTGTTATTCATTTCCAAATACTTGCTCAAATTTATCTTCTGAATGAAGTTATCAATAGAGCCGTTGCGTGAAAATGGTTCTCTTCCTAAAATGTACAGGCTGTTGTTCATGGTGAAGAATGCCGAGTCGAAGACGGGCTTCTTCAATGTCAGCAAATATGTCCACTGATTTGCTTCAAAATCATATATCTCTCCTGACTTTTTAAAAAAAAAATTAAATTTTTAAAAAACGAATTTTAAGGTTTGAATTTTATAAAATTGAATTTTATGCAAATAAATAAAACAATAAAATGTATTAATGTTTGAACTTTAATGGATAGAAAAATTTTCATAAAAAATATTTATACTAAAAAATAAGTTATAAAACAACAAGATACAAAGGTAATAATGCCGACGTTAACAAAATGCCAAGACGGTAACTCAGAATCACGGATACCGCCGATTACGATCACTTTTCTGTCCATGCTAGTCATTATGTGTTTTGATCGATTAGTTAGCATTTGAGCCATTTCCGTCCATTGGTTTTCATCAGGACTGTATCGCCATACTTGGTTTGAAGAACCAAATTTGTTCAATCCACCACTTATATATATGCTGCCGTTGCACGTGCAGCCTGTGGCGTAATAAAAATGACCTATTTTAGTTACCCTACCACAAAGAAAATCTTAAATCAAGTAATTTCAAGCAAAATGTAACAGTTAAAAGAGCATTTTCAACAGAAAGTTACTAATAAAACAATCTGATGACCGACAAATTAATAACACTTATTTAATCATACCTCCAGAACTATAAGTTGCAACTGGCAGAGGCGCCACCGTGAGCCATCTATCTTCCTCGGGGATGTATTTTTCCACTGTATCAGTTCGTTTACCAAACCAGCGGCCAGAAACAGCATATAATTGTCCAGCCAATTCACCAAAATAAAATTCACCTCTTGGAACATACATACTGCAACGCTTGATGTAGTTGAGATATTAAAAAAACGTTAACAATTACGAACAAATAATAATAGTGTCATTTATGAGCGCCCCCTATGCAATGCATACTGCGTAGCGTCAGAGGCGCCCGGATGAACAAATGTCAGCACGGCCAACAAAGGCCTGTTCAAACAGATGCTGTTTCAATCGCTTTTTAAACGTTTAAATGAAACAAAATTTATATTATCTAACTCGATGCGTCCAAGTTTCAATTGCCCACCAAATGTTTTGTCATTTTAACTTGCCAATGAATAAATTATGAATGTTTTGAGTTTAAAAAATATTTTCAAAACGAAAACTTCAATTAACCTTTGTCAATGTTGACGTGGCAGGATTGTAAACAAAGAAATTATTTGTAGTAAAGTAGCTATATCTGCTTCCTCCGGCCAAATACAAACAATTGTCGACCATGCAAGTTTTAAATCCTAACTCTGGCATAGGTGGTTTCACACTTTCGGATGTTTTAAATTTAAGAGTTGCTAATCTTGGGCTCTTGTTTTCATTTTCGGAAAATTTCATAAAATTATAAACCGAGATTGATTGGACTCCTTGATAGAAAACCATCTGAGGAGTGATTAGTTTTTCATTAGATAAAATCTTACTTTATTTAGCACATATTATACAAGAAATAAATTAATTTTTATGAAATGGATCTTCATTGTACTCAAAAGCAAATATTAAAGTTGAACAAAACTATGAATGAATAAATAACGAAAAAAGACATTGTTCAATGAATTAAATAAAAATATAAATAACTAGAACCTGAGATGAGAAGTTAGTAAACTTTGAACAAAAAAAGGTGTTATTTTTGTAAATAGTGTTAGCTTAAAAATCTTTTGAATTTGCTTTTATTTTACATAAAACAAATAAAAGATGAAATACCACAACAATCAGAAAAAAAACACTAACCCTTCCGTGAGTAGATGATCCCAGAGCATATATCGTTCCAACTGAGCGAAACTTATCCACAACAATTTCATCTTTGCAGATGTTCAGTCCATGTTCATTAAGTATTTCACTACTTCTCTTTTTTTCGCTGTTTGTCATCAAACTATACCTCACTTGAGTTAACAACTTTTCTGCATGTTGTTTTCTCGATTTGTCAGCAGTTATCCAACGAATAACAAAATTGAAGATATCAAATTCGCTCTCCGCATTGAAAAAATCCGATTCAAGCAGGTAGCAAACGTCATCTGGCGCCAACGTTAATAAGTCGGATCTTAATTCTAGATTTCTGAAATTCTCCAAAACAAACTCACGAACTTTTTTAAAAACCTCAGTCAACATGCATTCGGATGACCACTTTAAAATATCAGCATATGTTGACTCCTTCAAATAGTTGAACATCAATTTTTGGTACAAATCACTCATGCAACAAATTTGTAAATACGATGCTCCTATTAACCCTTCCTTTATGCTTTCCAATGATTTCATCATCGTACGCTGCAAAACTAAATTATTTTTATAACTTTGCAATGTTGACAAAAATTCGCGAATTTCATTCAGACTCTCATCAGACAACGCTCCCAATGTAAGTTCCTCGTCGTGTGCATCTCTCATTCCACTGTTCACGAGCGCCTCGTAATATCTGCTCGCTCGAAATAATAAACCTCCATCAACATCGTAACGACCGCCTGTCATTGAAATTAACACTACTTTCCTAAAATCATCAAAACAGTCTGCTTTCTTTACGTCCATTTCAATTCTTTCGTCCATTTTGATTAGCTTTAATCCATTTTCAAATCACAAAATTGGATTGTTTTTAAAAACTATAAAACCTAGTATCCGCACTGTTCGATCAAAATTTTGAAGCAAATATTGAGATTGTAACACGTGGCGTTTCCTCATTTACATAGGTTTTTACAACGAGTGCGTAATATAAAAAATTGAATTATCTTTGGTGCTGTCCAAAGATAAGAAATAAATTTAGGACCAAAAATGACTCGTATTTCTAGAAATGGGCAAATTAGATATATTTAGAATTACTTTTGGTCGCGGTATTTAGCAAGCTTTGAACTTTAAATCTTTACATTAAAAGTGCTAATTATTGAGACAATTTGGCAGTTGCAGAAATATGACGGCAAATATTTTGAAGTCAATGTGTATGTAGAGATGTTTTCTTGAATAAACGTTGACCATAAAAAATTATCCGTTGATGAATCTGTAGGCCAAATATAATTTTTATAGTGTGTGAAAAGATAATTAATTAATGTTATGTTTACATTCAACTGATTGTCATATTTTAAATTGTTTAAGTTCAAATCTGCTGTTTTTTTAGCACAGTCATGTTGTGGCACCATTTATTTTTATTATTATTCTTTAAAAAATCAAGATCTGATAGACGCAGAAACTGTAACAACATGCAAGGCAGTAGAACAAAATTAAACAAATAAGTGAGAAAATAGATACAAAAAGTGAGGAAGAAAAATGATAAAACATGAAAGATAAAATATGTTAGAATAAAATAAATAATAATCACAAAAGAAAAGTAATTGACAATGGCATATAAAATGAAGTAACGGCAAATTAATAGACTAGATGATGACTTAGTGAGGTGATCGATAAATAAAGGATAGACCAGTGAGTGAAAATGTTTTAATGAGTATCAATTAGTTTGATGACTTATTAATAGACTAGATGATGGCTTAGTGAGTTAGTGAGGTGATCAATAAATTAAAGATAGATCTGTGAGTGATAAAGTGAGTTAGTTGGTGAGTTAGTGAGGTGATCGATAAATAAAAACTAGTTCTGTAACGATAAAGTTTTATTAAGTGCTAATCTGTTTGAGGTGCCTTGTGATGAAGGTCTTTTCCTGATATGTTGATTGGGTGGCGACTTGATAGCTATGTTTGCGCTGACGAAGGTTGTGCGTTGTAGTTTTGATTGGTGGTAGTAAATATACTTCAGATAACTTCTCTTCTGAAAACGTTTTTTACTTTACAGAAATACAGTTGATGAATAATTTGACAATATGACATTGGCAGTTTTTCTTATAAAATTCATGTTTGAAAATTCAGTAAAAAAATTTACAGCATTGAAGTTTTTACTTCTGTGAACTTTTTATGAAAATTGTCAAAAATAAATTTAACAATGTGCTTTTTTACGCAAAGCAGTGGGTAATTTTTTGCTAACATACGGATTTCGATACTATGTTCTGTTGGTAACTGATGATTATATAATGTATGTTTTTTGGTCGTATTAAAGTTTTAATATATATATATATATATATATTTACAATAGTCTATAAATTCTACGGAATGTTTGGTGTTAATATGTTTGTAGTTCGTTTTTTCGATTTTTCTCACTAAAGTTTTTTGATGAAAGTTTAATTTATTAAAAATCAAAATAAACCTATTTTCCGAATTCATGCTGCAAATAAGGCCATATTAAGTCGATTCCGAATGAATTATCATCAGTGCGGTTAAGTTTATATAGGGAACTATTGACCTGGTCAAAATCGAAAAAACGAGCTACTGACTTTTTTAGGATGGGGCCCACTTTTTCCGTCATACTCAATGATCATGCAATTGCTTTGATAGTTTTCAGGTATATAAAAATCGAAGACAAAACTTTCTTAATTTAATGAAAATAAACTATTATTTGATCCCATGTTGTCGTTTACACACGCGCGCACACACTACACACCACACACACACCACTCATTAAACGCACGGAACTGTTTTTAATGAACAGTTATATTAAAACTGAATTACAAACCAAAGTGTCTTTTGAAAATAACAATTATTAAATTTAAGAAAAATCCTCACAACAAAAAGATAAAAAAAATTATATAAATAAATGTAGAAAGTACGTATAAATCATTTTAAAAATTGTTTCGATGAAATCATGGTACCGAAAACATGATAAATGAGCGATCTTTCAGCGTTGTAGTTGAGAATTTGACAGCCATCGCCTTTATTGTTGTGATTAACTTTGTTGTGATTAATTTTGTTGACATCGTTATTAATATTGCCGACAGTATTTCCAGACGTATTATTTATTTCCAAATACGTGCTCAAGTTAATCTTCTGAATGAAGGGATTAATGGAGCAGTTGTGTGAGGATTTATTCTCTCCCATAATGTATAGGCAGTTGTTCATGGTGAAAAATGCAAAGTTGAAGACAGGCTTCATCAATGTCAGCAAATATGTCCACTGATTAGCTTCGCAATCATATACCTCTCCTGACTTTATAGAAGATTTTTGATTTAAAATAATTAAAATATTTGGTTTAAAATTATTTAAAAAAATGTATTCGAAATAAAATATAAAACAATTAAAAGTACTAATGGTTGATTTTTAAATAATAATTTATACAAAGGTAACATTAAAAATTATATCTATGCAAAGAAACAAGTCATAAAACATCTAGATACTTTAGTGAAAATACCGACCATCACATCAGGCCAAGTGGATGACTCGGCGTCGTGTATTACACCTCCGATAACGATCAATTTGTTGTTCGTGCTAATCATAATGTGGTTTAATCGCTTGTTCAGCAATTGAGCCATCTCCGTCCATTGGTTTACATCAGGACCGTACCGCCATACCTGGTTTGAGGTGCCAGTCTCGTTCATTCCGCCACTTATATAAATTTTGCCGTTGCACGTACAGCCTGTGTTAAAAAATAACGTTTGTTAGTTAACATCAAGTATTCTTTAAAGTCAAGTAATACATTTTAATATGGTTACTCTATCAATCAATCATTCAACTAGTTTCTGAAGCGCCAATTCCACGATGTTCAACAGCGCCCTTCAATGAAATTTACAAACAGATTTGAGTAAAAGGAACGTAGATAGAAGAAGAGGTGGATACTTACAGATAAAAGGTTCAGAAAAAGAAAACACAGATTCATAGGTGCCAACCATTTGATTTTTAAAAGCGGTACTTATATAATTAAGTACTTATACAAGTTTTCTAAATAAACTGCAACAAGTGCTGAAGATGATTAAAAAATTGAAAAAGGTCCTATACACTCGAGAATGAATTGGAAAACTGTATATCCTTCTAACGTTAATAAAATTAATAATGCCGACAAGAATTTGGTTCAAAATATTGAGCAATGTTATCAAAAATTATCGAACGCTAAAAACTCTAAAAAGTCGGCGTTTTCCTTTGTTTTTTTATTAAGAATCATAATCATGATCGATATCGCAATTAAACTAAAATGTCGGTATCCGAAATTTTTCTCTGATGTGTTTCGTTGAAATCGTAATCATCACTGACATCGCACTGAAGTTAAAAAATGTTATTTGTGTTAGAAACATCAAAGAAATCGGCGCTTATGTATATTTTCGTGAGCTTTTTAAAATTCATTATTGAATTCTATTTCAATATTTCATTAATTGTTTTAGTTTCGCAAAAAGTGAGACAAACGAAGCGTGACTAGGAACATGAGGGGCAAAATTCGGGAATGATTCGCTCAATTCGAGACGGTTGGCAACTATGCAGATATAGAGTAACAGTTTTAAATGAGAGTTAAACAGAAGTGAGAACGAGAAAACGATCGTAAACCAGGGTGTTTAATTTTAATTAATATATCCGATAAGTACTTATAAAATAATTTAGATCAAGACTTGGAAATTGATGTGCAAATTTTAATAATTATTTTATAATTTTTGTTTGTGCAAGAGAAAAAAAATATGGAGATATATGTTAAAAGTTAGGAGCACGAGCAACTATTTGGGCATCAAAGTTAAAACCATTATTGATCAAGTTACGAACTACAACCCTAGATAAAATGAAGCAACAAGTAAGAAAAGAATAGCATCGTCAAGAAAAAATTCTTTATGTGAAAATAACATTTTAACAGAAAGATATTAAACAAAAAAAAACAAACTGTTGACCAATAATTTACTGAAACGTGTTTTATCATACCTCCCGATCTATAAGTTGCAACTGGCAGAGGCGCCAACATGAGCCATCTATCTTCTTGAGGGATGTATTTTTCAACTGTTCTAATGGATGTATTGTACGAGCTTCCAGAAACAGCATATAAATGTCCATCCATTTCACCAAAATAAAAATTGCATCTTGGATTATTCATACTGCAACGCTGAACATAGTTAAAATTTAAAAAATAGTCAAGAATTGAAACAAAATTTTTATCTAACTTGTTGCATGAAAGTTTAAATGACCATTGAATTTTTTTTTCATTTCAAGTCATTTAAAATTTTTTAAATTTGTCGAGTATTAAATACATTTTAAAAATATTTTAAAAATATTTTTCAATCAACCTTTGTCCAGATTGATGTAACGAAATTGTAGGTGTAAAGTTTCTTTGTAGTAAAGTAGTTATATTTGTTTCCTCCGGCCAAATACAGACAATTGTCGACCGTGCAAGTTTTATACCCCAACTGTGGTATACGTCGTTCCAGTCTCTCGGATGTTCTGAACTGAAGGGTGGTTGAGTCTGCGTCATTAATTTCTTCTTCAAAAGATTTCATGAAATTATAAACCGAGATTAGTTGAAATCTTTGATGGAAAACGATCTGAAGAGTGTATGATTTGTTTCCTACTGAAGTAAATTATTATTACCAATTGTATCATAAACAAATTAATTTATACGATGTGAATGTTCTACAAACTCAAAAACAAACTTCAAAGTTGAAATAAATTATTAATTAAATTATAACCATAAAAATATAAATGAAAAAAGAAATAGAGCCGGAGAAGCTAAAAAAACTTTGAAGAGAAAAAAATTTATACACC
>NW_008704261.1:834702-846866 GCF_000326865.2 Helobdella robusta | reverse complement strand
AAATTGTTCATTTGAGACACTGAGTGAATGGCCTTGTTTTGTTTATTCATCTGTTAATGCTTTATTTTTGTTTCAAATTTGTTATAACTTATTGTTTCCAACTTAAGTTTTTCCTTTTGTATTGTATTCCGTAGAGAATCTGGGGTTTTGCTTGAATATATAATTTTATTCAAATTTGGACAGACGTTTTAATTCAAACGCGTGGTTTTATTCATTTTCAAACACGTGTTTGTAACTTCAACACGTGGTTTTATTATATGCGTGTAACAAGTGTTAACTGTTGATCGGACAAATCTAAAACTAAGAACTTTTAATTCAAAACATGAAATTTTTTATTTAGAATATCAAAATTATTAATGTGGTAATATTTATTAATGCAACAATATTTGTTTTGTGAAACTGCAAACATACTGGACATTCCTACTGACCCAAGCAGCATTCATCGTTAAACTTTCATATTTTTTTAAAACTTCCCCAAGAATCAAAACAGATTTTGGATCAATTTAACTGAGAACTCCGTGTGGGGTTACAGTCTATTTTTAATATTTTTTTGATGAGAATGGTATGGGTGAATTGGGCATCGTGGCTGATTTGGTACCATCATGTTTTTGTCTTCAGCCGCGGCTATTATAACTTTTCAAAACATGTTGTTACCAGCAGAAGATATCTACAAAAATCATTTGGGACTGGGAGCATAAACTAATCAGCGTTCTATGTACGGTGATGCAGTTACCATCGATGTGGGCTCTCAGAAGAAATGCAATAGACAACATCTTGTTGAAATAGGTTTAATGTTTAAAAATTCCAGTGATTCGCCACAGAATAAAGCCAGGTTGATAGCGGTAAAGAGCGAAATGGATTTAGAATGGCTGGGAACAATACCACCGCCTGTGTTACAAGGCTAGACGCTACGTCCATCAGATTGAGTTTGGGTTTGAGGCTTGGTTTGCCAATCGTTTCTAAATATATATGCTTAAGTAGATCGAATGTTTGTCCGCTTGGTTATCACTGTCTCTTATGTAAGCTTGACTCAGGCAGGCAAGCTCGTCACCTTGCCATGAATAATTATTTGTTTCGTTTGTTTCAGAAAGCAAATATCCCCGCCATCAAGGGCCCGGCCGGTTTTATACCTGATAATAATTTTAGACCGGATGGTTCTAGTGTCTCAGAAACTTCGTCTGACCTGGAACGTTACGTTTCTTCACACATTGACAAGAAATATATTAATTACACATCCATAGAATCAGGATCGGCTGTTTTAAAAGAGGCTGATTTTAAAAATAAAAAATATAAAAACTTGACTAATTATACAAAAATTTTTATCAATGTCTGCATTGAAGCATCCGGCCCAGTTGACAAGAACACAATTTACTGACACTGTTGGCGCCAAAATCGTTAAAATTTTGGGCATAACTGATATTAAAAAAAATATTTTAATATTTTTACAAAAATTTATTTTTTTGTATTCTTGAAAATGTTGCCAAATACCCTTTTTGTCCAAGATTCAAAAACCAAATTTAAATAGCTCGAGCAGGAAAAAAATTAACAGTTATATAGCCGAACATTGGAGAAACACTAACCCCTCTGTAAGTATATGATCCAAGAGTATATATCATACCAACTGTGCGAAAATTTTCTACAACGTTTTCATCTTTCCAGATGTTCAGTCCATGTTCATTAAGTATTTCATTACTTTTCTTTTTTTCGCTGCTTGTCATCAAACTATATCTCACTTGAGTCAACAACTTTTCTGCATGTTGTCTTCTCGATCTGTCAGCAGATATCCAACGTATAACGAAATTGAAGATATCAAATTCGCTCTCCGCATTGAAAAAATCCGATTCAAGCAGGTAGCAAACGTCATCTGGCGCCAACGTTAATAAGTCGGATTTCGATTCGATTTTACTGAAATTTTCTAAAACAAACTCACGAACTTTTTTAATAACCTCACTCAACATGTAATTAGATGACCACTTTAAAAGATCTGCATATGTTGATTCGTTTAAATGATTTGACAGCAAATCCTTGTAAATATCACTCATGCTACAAATTTGTAAATACGATGCTCCTATCAACCCTTCTTTTATGGTTTCCAATGATTTCGTCATCGTAGGTTGTAAAACGACATCCTTTTTATCACTTTGCAATGTTGACAAAAATTCACGAATTTCGTTCAGACTCTCATCAGACAATTCTCCCAATGTAAGTCCCTCGTCGTGCGCGTCTCTCATTCCACTGTTCACGAGCCCCTCGTAATATCTGCTCGTTCGAAATAATAAACCTCCATCAACTTCGTAACGTCCGCCGGTCATTGAAATTAACACTACTTTCCTTAAATCATCAAAATAGTCTGCTTTCTTTACGTCCATTTCAATTCTTTCGTCCATTTTGTTTCTATAGCTTTAATCCGTTTTCAAATCACAATATTGGATTGTTTTTAAAAACTATAAAACCTAGTATCCGCACTGTTCGATCAAAATTTTGAAGCAAATATTGAGATTGTAACACGTGGCGTTTCCTCATTTACATAGGTTTTTACAACGAGTGCGTAATATAAAAAATTGAATTATCTTTGGTGCTGTCCAAAAATAAGATATAAATTTAGGACCAAAAATGACTCGTATTTCTAGAAATAGGCAAACTAGATATATTTAGAATTACTTTTGGTCGCGGTGTTAGGAAGCTTTGAACTTTTAATCTTTACCTTGAAAGTGCCACTTATTGAGACAATTCGGCAGTTGCTGAGATATGACGGCAAATATTTTGAAGTCAATATGTATGTAGAGATGTTTTCTTGAATAAACGTTGACCATAAAAAATTATCCGTTGATGAATCTGTAGGCCAAATATAATTTTTATAGTGTGTGAAAAGATAATTAATTAATATTATGTTTACATTCAACTGATTGTCATATTTTAAATTGTTTAAGTTCAAATCTGCTGTTTTTTTAGCACAGTCATGTTGTGGCACCATTTATTTTTATTATTATTCTTTAAAAAATCAAGATCTGATAGACGCAGAAACTGTAACAACATGCAAGGCAGTAGAACAAAATTAAACAAATAAGTGAGAAAATAGATACAAAAAGTGAGGAAGAAAAATGATAAAACATGAAAGATAAAATATGTTAGAATAAAATAAATAATAATCACAAAAGAAAAGTAATTGACAATGGCATATAAAATGAAGTAACGGCAAATTAATAGGCTAGATGATGACTTAGTGAGATGATCGATAAATAAAGGATAGACCAGTGAGTGAAAATGTTTTAATGAGTATCAATTAGTTTGATGACTTATTAATAGACTAGATGATGACTAAGTGAGTTAGTGAGATGATCGATAAATTAAAGATAGATCTGTGAGTGATAAAGTTTTAATGGGAAGTAATACATTTGATGGTGAGTTAGTTGGTGAGGTGATCGATAAATAAAAACTAGTTCTGTAACGATAAAGTTTTATTAAGTGCTAATATGTTTGAGGTGCCTTGTGATGAAGGTCTTTTCCTGATATGTTGATTGGGTGGCGACTTGATAGTTATGTTTGCGCTGACGAAGCTTGTGTGTTGTTGTTTTGATTAGTGGTAGTAAATATACTTCAGATAACTTCTCTTCTGATAACGTTTTTTACTTTACAGAAATACAGTTGATGAATAATTTGACAATATGACATTGGCTGTTTTTCTTATAAAAGTCATGTTTGAAAGTTCAAAAAATAACTTTACAGCGTTGAAGATTTTACTTGTGAACTTTTATGAAAATTGTCAAAAATAAATTTAACAATGTTCTTTTTTAAGTAAAGCAGTGGGTAACTTTTTGCAAACATACGGATTTCGATACTATGTTCTGTTGGTGACTGATGATTATAAATAAATAAATATAAATATATAATGGACTTAAACGTAAGTTATATATGCCCATATCAAAATAGCATTGAAAGACAACAAAAAGCAATCAAACAATGTCAATTTTAAGATCATTGAGAAAATCTTTGTTGGCCATATATACGTCAAAATAACTCTTGAAGTTGGAAACAGTATCTGATTCAACAACGCATGTCTGTAAATTGTTCCAAATAGAAATTGCTCTGTTAGAAAACAAATACTTCCTTGTATTTGTATGGAACTTTTGAACATGTATTCTATAGCGATGCCCTCTCATTATATAATGTATGTATGTTTTTTGTTGTATTAAAGTTGTAAAATATAAATATGTATGTATATATATATATATATATATGTTGGTAATAGACCATAATTTTTACAATATTCTATAAATTCTACCAAATGTTTGGCGTTAATATGTTTGTAGTTCGTTTTTTCGATTTAGTAAACGTTTAGTTTAGTAAACTAAACGTTCACCAAAAAACTTTAGTTATATATATACAAATTTCGTTGAATATGTTTGCCCATTGTGCATTTATTAATTTCTTTGATATTGAATTGTTGCAATTCATCGTGTTGATTCAATTTCAAAGAAATTCTGTTCGTCAGAAATACTGAAGCGACAGGAACAAGAAATAAAAGTTACGATTTGAAAATAAAACATGGTTGGTAATATTTAAAATTGTGTTTTAATAAAAACAAAATTTATTTATAACGGAAAGATTTAAAAGAAATTGTGTTTCAATTGTTTAGCTAAATTTCATTTCTTAATAAACATCTAAAGTTCCTATAATTTTATTTCTGCAGATAAAAAAAATTTCAGAAAATTAAACTGAAATAAATTGCTATGTAAAAAAATAATTAACGCTTAATGAGTGATAGAATAAAAAACAAACATTAATTTATAAGTAAATATTCTTTCTCTCAAGTAAATGAAAAGCATCTCGAACTAATGTGAGAATTGTGAAAATTTTTACCATAAATGGCGTAAGATTAAAAAAAAGTAGAAAGTTAAAATATGATGCTACAAAAATTGGCAAAATGAATCAGATTGATGTTATTGTGACCTCGTTCAAACGTCCGACATGGTCATGATACCAACATATTGACAATGAAGGGGTGCTATGTTATTCTTAGGTTCATATCTCAAAATTTGGCAGTCGTCATCAGCGTGGGCATAAGGAGAATTCTGTTCCTTTGATTCATTCGTCACTAGATTAAAATTATTTGCACTTTTTTCTTGCGCCGATGATAACCTTGAATCTTTTGACGTATTCTTGCCTTTCAAGTACTTGGCCAGATTAATTATTTGAATATAGACAGTAGTTGATTGTGATGGATGGTGAATCAGAAACAGGCCTCTTCAGCTTCAACACAGATGACCACTGACCATTCTCCACATCGTACATCTCTCCGTCCTTTGTTGATTGAATTCTTTTTAAAAATTTAAAAAGTTCAAAATGTTTAGAATAAAACGTCACAATTTTAAATTTTGTCCATGAAATTAAAACATGTCAAATAGCTCAATTAATTTCTTACAAATGAATGACAACAAATTTAGAAGAAGTGATAAAGACAAAACTAAGCATCCTAACCATTGCTTTTTCTTTAAAATAATGCGCAGGTGACACTGTTTCACATCCAACGACAAAAATCTTACTTCCCGTGCATGTCATGACGTGGGAATGACGTGCCGTCAACATGGAAGCTTTCGAGAACCATTTGTTTCAAAAAGGGTCATACTGGTACACCAGATTCCGTACAACGTATCTTTCATCATATACCCTCACTAACATATATCGTACCATTGCACACACAACCTGTTAACAGGTGAGTATTTATGTATGAATGAACTCTGTGTATAGTTAACTTTTTTTCTGAGCCATGATTTTAAATTATGATTATTGAAAAGTTAACTAAATTTCGAGCAACAATTTTGGGTAAAATTTGAAATAGATACTACCAGTATATGATATAATATATATATATATATATATATATATATATACTGAAAATAAATTATTAAAATTAAAATAAATTAATCAAACCTGCAAGATGTGTTAGAGCAAGAGGTAAAAGTTCCACCATGTGCCATCGGTTTTCACTCGGTATGTATTTTTCGACTGTTGGAGTTCGGACAAAAATAATATAAATTAGAATCTCATATAAACACGTTAATAAAACTAAGAACTTTTTATATAAAAAATTAAATGGATTTCCCACCTTGCTTTCAGTTGGTCCTACAGCTAACATACCAACTGTACGGGAAATATTTGAATCTTTATTTTTATTATAGCTGATATTTAAATTCATATCGTGAAGTGTGGCGGTACATTTCTGTATCTCAATGTTTGACACCAGACTGTACCTCATTTACTGTAACACAGTAAATGAGGTACAGTAAACACCACTTCTTTTTTGGCGAACAAGGGTGGGCCGTAGTTTACCCACACCTGTTGTATAATAAGGTTGTTCATTCATTTTGGTTTTTTCTTTATTTGTAAACATATTTATATGTTTGTGTGTGTGTATGTTTGTTTTAGTGTTTGTGTGTTATTATGTTTTATCATATCATGAGAGACTGTAACACACCAACTCCTTTCAAATCTTTGTACCATTCGTCTAATCTAATTTATCATTTTAGTTTTGTTTAGCTTAGTTGAATGTTAACTTAATCATATATTTAATCAATGACAATTGAATTGTGTTGTATTGTATTGTTAGGCATCTGATGCCTCATCAAACATCTTAACATTTCAGTAGTGTACAAAAAATAATATAAAAATTTATATAGCGCCAATTTGTTGAGTTGTTTGAGATGCACCCAGAGAATGTGCAAAAAATGACAAGTATTCATTTTGTTTCGAAATGACATTTTTTCAGCTCAAGAAACAACACACCCCAGGCATCCGTAATTTAGTTATTCAAAAGGATGTTCAATACAGCTTTTCCAGGTCGTGTTTACAATGTGTTAATGGAAAGATACATAATCAAATTCAATGTATGCTTGGCATAGTTTCTTCTGCTTTCACAAATGTTAATGTGGTATTGCTCAACTTCACATCTAAACATATTTAAAAAGTAATTGATTTAATTCTTGTTACTTAATAAAATAATGTTTTAAAATAATTTTATTATACGTAGGTTATTTAAAAAATAAAAAATACTTACCATGCCAATTCTTTTATTAGATCTACCAGGATGAGTTATTATGGCCTGAGCTGCACTGAATAATTGTCATCCTGAAAAAGCATCAACTGAGCCTTGATCCTGTATATCTTCATTTACATCATCTTCATCAGAATTCATACCGTCGGAAGGTGGACTGATAAAGATATCAGCTTCCATGACAGTGTCATCATCAAATATCATGGTTATGACCTCTTGCAAAGAATAAATCCTCTCAGAATTTTTTTGGCACGACCTAAAATATATATTTTTTCATGCTAACAGCTAACTTAAATATTGTCAAGATATCCTGCTAGCATCCTTTATAAAGGACACAAGCTTCCAAGAGATTTTTAAAGAAATAATCAGAAATTAAAAAAATTTATTTGCAACATTTTATTTAGCACACATTTTTCTATAAAATTAATCTAAATTATTGAAGTTTAGGGCAAAACTTGAGTTTCAGACCTATGTTGTTTGTTTACATTCACTATCTCTAATTAGAGAGTAAAATAAGATCCTCCTACTGAAATTCGAAAAGTGGATTGAGATTAAAATAGATGCATGTATAGATAGGTAGATTTATTATTTTCAACGTTATTTAACTTAATTTTCTTTTTTCAATTTAATTATTCTTATTTAGTTATAATTTATTTATATATTATTATTATAATTTGTACGTAAAATTTAGTAAATTAAACCTTCTAAATTGTTTCAAACACTAAGCAACATATATTCAATATAAAATTAATAATAATTATAAAATAATAATAATTCAACAAATTACAAAAAGAACAAAAATTTCTTGGATAGCATATAAAAAAAAAAAAAATGAAGAAATTTATTATTACACAAAGTAAAACAAAAATTGCAAAAATTAGTAAATAAAACTGTTTAAATTGTTTAAAACACTGGGCAACATATAATCAATATAAAATTAATAATAATAATTAATAATAATTCAAATTATTTAACAAATATTGTGTTTTTGGCATATGTGCCAAATAATATTACCGAATGGTAGGTGGCCATACCGTTTGCGCCACATAAATTCTGCCAAGTAAGTGTGCCTGAGGAACCTCGATGTACCGTACATTACTTTAAATTTGGCTTTCAATCGTGCCCACATGGATTCAACATTTTGGATGTGTGCTCGTGTCACTGGGTCAACAAAATTTTGACATGGAAAAATCTTATTTGATTAATTTAAATGAAAATAGAAAGACGAGCCGCGGTGAAACCCGCCGGAAAAGCCAGTCAACTGGCAAAAAGGAACCGCAAAGAAACCGTAAAACGTACCCCAGCCAGTCGTGCATTCTTTGCCACTGAATGAATGAACGTAGCGTGACATCACAACCAGTCTGATCGTCCACGATTAACTCCTCTGGAAGCTTCAACCTGAATGAATGAACCTGAAAAAACCTAGATGAATGGAAAAATCTTATTCAATTTAAATGACTAACTCTATATAACTCTATATAACTCTATATAACTCTATATAACTCTATATAACTCTATATAACTCTATATAACTCTATATAACTCTATATAACTCTATATAACTCTATATAACTCTATATAACTCTATATAACTCTATATAACTCTATATAACTCTATATAACTCTATATAACTCTATATAACTCTATATAACTCTATATAACTCTATATAACTCTATATAACTCTATATAACTCTATATAACTCTATATAACTCTATATAACTCTATATAACTCTATATAACTCTATATAACCATACATACTACCACATTCAATCAATAAAAATACCACTAAAACCAGGAACCACCGCGTACCTATTGAATGTATGTTGTGAAACAAAACAAAAAAAAACACAAAACAAAAAACAAAAAACACACCACCAAGTAAAGTAAAAGAATAGAAGTCCCTAACCTACCTATGTAACTAAATTACCTTATGCCCTAGCCTACCTATATAATAAATTAATTTTTAATCTCACCTACCTATGTTTCATTAACTTAAGACTCATGAAGAAAAAGAAAAAAGAGTAAAACAGAACATAAAATACTACCACACAAACAAACATGATGTATGTATGTATGAGCAACCGCTAAAGAACCCACCTAAAATATAAAAATATACAACATGCAAACTCTATATAACTCTATATAATTCTATATAACTCTATATAACTCTATATAACTCTATATAACTCTATATAACTCTATATAACTCTATATAACTCTATATAATAAAATAAATAAAAAAATTATAAAAATAAAATAAATGAGATCAGAGAGACCGCTCTAAGCAAGGCAGAATGCCTGATCTGATTTTAATTTTGTCTCAGCTCCTATTTATACTCGTTTCAACCATACATTTTCATCATTCCAATCATTCACATAAGTAAAAAACTTATTTAATGTAGGTACTAGACTATTAAGCAGTCATAAACACAATGCTAACCGTACTAAATTGTCGTCATCGAACGAACGCCTTCGAAACTTTCTGATTGGCTGGTTGAATCTGCTGTATTGCTTTTTATATAAACATATAATCCTATTAATTATTTGTATACATGGATTCTAGTCACTTGTATGTGTGGGCTGCCAACATTAAGAGGTATTCCAGTGACATCTAGTAGAGTATTAAGTAGGATGGGTAGAAACATTTGAGTTACTACCACTAATAAAATACTTTTTTTTAAATTATTACATGGATACATAAGTAGTAGCATTTATTGTGTGTGTGTGTGTGTGTGTGTGTGTTTGTGTGTGTGTGTGTGTGTGTGTGTGTGTAGATGAAATTATTTTTCCTTGACCTTTCTGTCAATCACATCTGGAGTACTGGCAGAAGAGATGCTACGATGAAAGGAAGAAAGGAGCAGTTCTGAAGCAGTGAGTTTGTTTTTGCTTCTCTCTCTCTCTCTCTCTCTTTCTCTCTCTCTCTCTCTCTTTCTCTCTCTCTCTCTCTTTTTCTCTCTCTGTATATTTGTATATGTCTGTATGTGTTGGTTTGTCTGTGTCTGTTTATCTATTTGTCTATGTTGTGTCTATGTAGATGTCTACATTACGTCTGTTTGTTTGTGTTTGTTCTTGTTTGTTGTGTTTATTTTTGTATTTGTGTGTCTATATATTTGTGTGTGTGTGTGTGTTTTTATAGTTATTCATTATTATGTGTGTGTGTGTGTTATGTGTGTGTGTGTGTGTATTTGTCTACGTATGTCATTTGGCATTAGATTTTTGTACCAAAGTGAACTTGCACCGTTCTTGTATATATTGTATGTGTAATGATTGTTGCGATTAACATGTGGCAATCGTGCAACTATATTAATTTAATTATAACTATATTGTGGTAATTTTATTATGATTGTGCCATAATTTTGTGATATTTATGCGATAATTTCTTTAACGCAGGGAGTGTGACGTCATCAGCACAAAGTTGCAGGACATGCTGAAGAAGTTTGAACCATTGAGGAGGGTTAGGCGATGATGGTAATGATAATGATGATGTGAGAATGATGATGATGATGATGATGTGGGAATTATGATGATGATGATGACGATGATGTGAGAATGATGATGATGACGATGATGTGAGAATGATGATGATGACGATGATGTGAGAATGATGATGATGACGATGTGAGATTTATAATGACGATGATGTGAGAATGATGATGATAATGATGTGAGAAGGATGAGAATGATAATGTAAAAATGATGATGATGATGATGATAATGTGAGATGATGACGATGGTGATAATGATGACGACGACGATGATGACGATGATGACAATGTGAGAATGATGATAAGGACGATGATTATGATGTAACGAGGACGACGACGATGATGATGATGATGACGTGACGATGACGTAAAGAGAAGTACGTGATGATGACGACGACGATGATGAACGCCATTCACAGGCAAAGGAAAGTTTAGAGAGGAGGTGCGAGTCCAGCGAGGCTGAGGTAGAAAGGTTGAAGCTACTCATTTCATCGCTTAACGTTCGTTCTGTCTTTACATATTTTGGGATGATGATGATGATGATAATAATAATAATAATCGTAATAATAATAAAAATCATAATAATGACAATAATACGAACAGACAGACAGACAGACAAGCAAACAGACGGACAGACAATCAATTCAATCCATCCAGTTTTAATTCATATAATATATGTAAAACTGGCAGAAGATCATATACATATTATCTCGTTAAATGCTTTCAAGTGAAAGCGAATATGAAAAAAATAATAACAATAACAAATATAATATTATATAATAATAATAATAATATTTTATTTTTATATAATATTTTTCATTATTATTTTATTATTATTATTATTATTATTTATCATTGTTGCATGTTCACGTAATTAATAATGATTTATTAGTTATTAATTATTATATTCATAATAATGGTGGTGATAAATAATAATAATAATAAAAACTGGAAAAGTGACCCTGATATAGAATGTAAACTCTTTTATTATTCAGAGAAAACCAGTAAAATCAAAAATAGTCAAAATAAAATATGTCAATAAAATGTTAAAATTAAATATTGTATAACGTAAGATAATTATAAGATAAATAAATAAATAATAATAATAATAAATCAAAAATGATTTAGGTAAAGAAAAACAAAAAAAAAATTATAAAAGCGTATTCTACGTAGCTCGTCATTCAGTGAAAGAAACACGAAATGAGTACAACGAGAACAGATTAGTTCTACATTGATTCATTCCGTCAAATTTCTATCACAATAAACAGCGTATGATGAGGATATCGCAGAGTTAATAAGACTATTATAAAATTGATCAGACCAAATAATGTCGACCAGCGACAAATCGAAACAATTGAAAAAACCTAGCGGCGAAATTTCGAACGTGTTGATTATTATTTTTAAATGTTTTAAATTGTCAAGTAAATTGTTATGGAGGTTATTAGAATATTTGTCCATTTTATATTGTTTTGAATTGAAAAAATTAGACTCATGGCAGACGGTGAGCTCCAATATTTCAATTGTGTTGTCACGGAGTAGTGCGATGTCGGGACGAAGTGATTTGAAGAGACACGACAGTGGGCGGATCCCATCATAAACGACGTCTGCATACATCGCAACCTCT
>NW_008704261.1:830660-832264 GCF_000326865.2 Helobdella robusta | reverse complement strand
TATGGATTATTGTTGAAATTTCGTGGTATGTAGGAGGGCTTGTGTTGCAGAGTGTTGGAGGCTTTTGTAATTTTGGAGCCCAGCTAGGTATTTGGTATTTTGTTTGATGAGGATTGTTGAGAATCGAAAGAAAATATTGATGGCAATCAGTGACACCAAACAGTGGTTTCAAATTTTCTGTTTGGTCGAATATTTTCTTACATGTCCCCCAAAAGCGCTGTTTTAGCTGAGACGTGACGTCGACTGATTGATCGCATTTTGTTAATTTTTTTGACTTTATTTGAGCTCTGAGCGCTTTGCTTGTTGTGATGATTTGGTCATCGAAGCGCTGATTGTTGTGGCCTAGTAGCTTTAGCTGTTTTAGTTCTTTTTTTAGATTTTTGATTGATTTGTTGGAGCTGGTATTATTGACTGTTTGTTGTTTAAGAGTGCCATAGTTTGTGGCGAAATAGTTGTAAATCATTTGTTGGAAGGCGGACGTGAAGTTGTCGATATTGTCATAGCTTGGAAGTGATTGTTGTTGTAGTTGAAAGTAAACGTTGGCTTCGGACCATTGGGTCGACGTCTTGGGTAGTTTGGTACCCGGCAGAGTGGATTCGATTGTGTCACTGGCCGGCTTTGATGGAGAAATTGGTGTTGTGCGACTTGATTTGTGAGACGTTTGTTGTTCTGGAGGTGATGCTGTGTCGTCAACTTCGTTTGTTTGGTTATCCTTTAGTTGAATTTTTTTATGCATTTTGCATGAGCGCTGGTGCATAATTAACCCTTTCCTGCCTTTGCATCCTTTTCCGCAACAACATGTTATAATATTATTTTCTAAATTTATTGAATGCCATTATAAATATCAGATGAAATGTTTATGTTTGATTTAACATTTGAACGAACAACGTTGTTGTTTGAATTAGCAGTATTTTTAGTACACCTCCAGGAGTGTTTATTAACGTTAACGAATGTTTTGTCGCAATGTGGACATTTAGTTGAATTAACAGTATAAATTGAATTAATTAAAATAATTAAAATAAAATATTTAAGGTTAATGAAATTTAATTTTAAATGTATCGCCATAATCCTCTAAATTTTTCAAGACAACAGAATCTATTTTAAAACTAATTTGAACGACTTAAAATCAAAATTATGCTTAAAAATAGTGAGCTGAACGTAAACGTCCAACCCTCGTATTATTCGAGCAATAATAATCCTTTTCCGCAATAATAATAACAATAATAATAATAATAGTAGTAATAATAATACCGACGACAGATGGTGAACAGTCAGTCGTTGGAGGTCAGCAAATCGTTAGAGGCGAAGGTCGCCAAGGTCGAGGGGGACCTCAGAATGTATCAGACACTGTTAGTGGTTCTTCTGTGGTAGTTCTTACGTTTGTTTGTTTGTTTGTTGGTTTTTTGGTTGTTTGTGTGTGTGTAACTGTTTGTTTGTTTGGTTGGCTGGCTGGCTTGTTTGTTGTTTGTTTGTTTGTTTGTTTGTTTGGTTGGCTGGTTGTTTGTTTGTGTGTGTGTAATTGTTTGTCTGTCTGTCTGCTTGTTTGTTTGTTTGTTTAGTTGGTTGTTATTTGGTTGGTTGTTGTTTGGTTGGTTGTGTTGTGT
>NW_008704261.1:828983-830610 GCF_000326865.2 Helobdella robusta | reverse complement strand
GTAGATCCATGACGTCGCCGTTGCTCTCGTAGCACCACAACCATTGCACAATCAGTTGGTTGGTTGCTAGTCGATTGATCGGTCGGTAAGCCGGTCAGTTGGTTGATTGGTTTGTTGGTTGACTGGCTGGTTGGTTGGTTGGTTGGTTGACTGACTGATTGGCTGGCTGGTTGGTTGGTTGGTTGGTTGACTGGCTGGCTGGTTGGTTGGTTGGCTGGCTGGCTGGTTGGCTGGCTGGCTGGCTGGTTGGTTGGTTGGCTGGCTGACTGGCTGGTTGGTT
The DNA here is from genome assembly GCF_000326865.2 of Helobdella robusta. NCBI lineage: Eukaryota > Metazoa > Annelida > Clitellata > Rhynchobdellida > Glossiphoniidae > Helobdella > Helobdella robusta. The sequence continues at coordinate 830,330 of NW_008704261.1, read as the reverse complement.
GGTTGGTGTATGTTTATATGTTTATTTGTATTTATATGTGTGTGTATTTTTTTTTATGTGTTTGTTTATTTGTATGTGGTGTGTTTATAACGTCCTGCCTCGGGGGAACTGGGTCTCTGGACGCTAAACGTAGATTGTTTGATTGATTGATGGGGTGTGTTTATCTGTATGTGGTGTGTTTATTTGTATGTATGTATGTTGTTTGTGTGTATGTTTATTTGTATATGTGTTTGTTTATGTGTTTGTGTATGTATTTGTGTGTATTGTGTTTTTTTCTGTGGCAAACTACGGCAAGAAGATCGGCCATCTACCGACATTCCTAATTAATGTTCCTCTGATTTTTATAATGGCGATGAATTTCTTGTAAAATTTTATAAGAAAAAAAAATTTTTGGGAGTAAATTTTCGTCACTCTCAAAAAGGGTAAGAGAAGTTACTAACGAAGTTATTCAAAAGTGGAATTACTTTTGAAGATTGTAAAACAGGGTTTGGTGACTTTGCTTAAAGTTACATACAAAAAAATTCCATCCATCAGGATAGAGTAATTGTGTTCTCTACGGAAGTTATGTAAACTTTTTAAGAATACTTCTCTGCGCCAAGTTCGCTTTTCGAAATCTTTTAATTGGAATTTATTTTCAACGGTTGTAAGGATTATTTTAAAAATTGTTAAAAAATTGTTTTTTTTGGGTATGTATATGTATATGCGTACAATGCATGGCAAACATGCACATACGTTTTTATTCATTTATTTAATTTTTCAATTTTTTTGTGAAAATTTTTCCTACATCATTATCTTTTGCTGAGAGAAACCAGAGTTTTAAGTATTTCGTCGAATGAATGGATGAATGAATGAATGATTGAATGAATGATTGATTGATTTAATTGTATGAATGGATGATCACTTCGTATGAATGAGTGAAAGAATGTATGAATGGATAGGTAAGTAAACTCATGGATGAATGAAAGAATGAATGAATGAATGTGGTGGAATCTTAAAAATTGGTTGGTAAACCTTTGCGTATGTTCATTGATTTAGTTTCGTGTAGCTAGCAGCAGAATTCATTTACCAATAGTCGTCCTGCTTAATAAACTCGTTACCTCATTAATTAATTATCATTATAAAACTATTACTATAATTAATATAATTAATAATAGTAGTCAGAATCGTAATTTTAATTTTTATTCCAAAAATAGTTCACATTAACCATTATTTATGTTTCATTGTTATGATAATAATAAGAATAATAATAATATTATTATTATTACTAATGTTTATAATAATAACCATAACGATAATAATCAAATAATGATAATAATAATCAATATTATTAATATTACAATGATTTAT
>NW_008704261.1:826395-828542 GCF_000326865.2 Helobdella robusta | reverse complement strand
TTATACTTCATCACCATTAATCACATCAATTAACTTCGTCTATTAAATGTAAGGTTGGTCATTCACAAATAACTGGCTGCTGTCAAAGTTCTGTTGGAGTGTCCTGGGCAGTTGGTCGGCTGATCAGGAGAGCTTCCAGGACCCTTACATCGCTCTTACTGTTGATTTGTTAGGTTGGTTGGTTGGTTGGTTGGTTGGTCGGTATGTTGGTTGGTTGGTTGGTCGGTTGGTTGGTTGGTCGGTTGGTTGGTTGGTTGGTCGGTTGGTTGGTTGGTTGGTTGGTTGGTTAATTGATTGGTCGACTGGTTGGTTGATTGTTTGGTCGACTGGTTGGTTGGTGGGTTGGTTGATTTGTTAGTTTTGTTAATGTGATTTGGTTGGTTGGTTGATTGTTTGGTTGGTTTGTTGGCCAGCTATGAATAATTATGATCTAAATTAGGACATAATTATAAACTATAATTATGGATTATAATTGTAAAGATGTATTTTTAAAAATGAACGCAGGCCTGGCAACTGGGATGTTCATAAAGGATGTCCTGCCAGAAAATCTTCTGCTGATCGAGAACAGTTTGCATGGGCTGGTGCAAGAGGATAGTGGTCAGTTAGTCGATTGATTGATTGATTGATTTGATTGATTGATTGATTGATTGATTGATTGATTGATTGATTGATTGATTGATTGATTGATTGATTGATTGATTGATTGATTGATTGATTGATTGATTGATTGATTGATTGATTGATTGATTTGATTTATTTATTTATTTATTTATTTATTTGATTGTATGATTTAATTAATTGATTAATTAATTAGTTAAATTATTGTTCTAATAATCTGTTAATTTAATGATTTTTTGATTGTGTGATTGAATGTTTGATTGATTGCATGGTACGATTGTTCGTATAATTGATAATCGATGTATTAACATTAGCTAACTAAATAAATAGATAGAATTATGAATGAATGAATTTTACATTATTAAAATATATTCTACTTTTCAATCACCAGTTCCTCTGAAAATCAAAGAGGCCGCAGTCAGGTCAGCAATACGAATCCTCCAAGCCAAGCAACCCGTTACTACAACCACCACGACTGCTTCTGCTGTAGCTACTGCAGCCGCGGCTGTTACGTCTGCTACATCTATGGCTTACTGCAGTAATGTCTCAGTGATCTCAACTCAACTGTCACTAGCTACAACATCATCGTCGTCGTCGTCATCATCTTCGTCGTTGTCGTCGTCATCACTGCCTACAGGTGTAAGAACTTTTGTAAGGTCGGTTGATAGGAACTTGCTTGACAGGGAGAGCTGTGATATGTTTTCTCTGCTTATGGACTTGTAAACTGCAAATAAATAACAACTGAACAGCGTCACGCGACTGTTGTACGTCATGCGCGTGTGTCATATTTGACGTGTTACAAACATTGCTTTTGTCTTCATTTTGCGTCATTAATATTTCTATGAGTTATATATTTTTCAGTTGTTTGAAGTTAATTTGTTTTTTCCTGCGTCACTAAGTTAATTAATTTAGTGAATTTAATTAGACGATGAAGCCATTCAGTGACACGTCTGTATTATTTTCCAGTTTTAATTAATTAATTTATTTATTCATTCATTTACTTACATATTCGTTTGTTTATTTAGTGATTAGGTAGGTAGGTTAGGTAGGTAGGTAGGTAGGTAGATAGATAGATAGATAGATAGATAGATAGATAGATAGATAGATAGATAGATAGATAGATAGATAGATAGATAGATAGATAGATAGATAGATAGATAGATAGATAGATAGATAGATAGATAGATAGATAGATAGATAGATAGATAGATAGATAGATAGATAGATAGATAGATAGATAGATAGATAGATAGATAGATAGATAGATAGATAGATAGATAGATAGATAGATAGATAGATAGATAGATAGATAGATAGATAGATAGATAGATAGATAGATAGATAGATAGATAGATAGATAGATAGATAGATAGATAGATAGATAGATAGATAGATAGATAGATAGATAGATAGATAGATAGATAGATAGATAGATAGATAGATAGATAGATAGATAGATAGATAGATAGATAGATAGATAGATAGATAGATAGATAGATAGATAGATAGATAGATAGATAGATAGATAG
>NW_008704261.1:819821-821327 GCF_000326865.2 Helobdella robusta | reverse complement strand
TCCAACTCGCAGAAAGCTTGTCACAAATACGAAATTATTGAAAACAACTTTAAATTGGTGAAGTTCTAGATAGCTAAACGATGACCGCGTTTCATCAACTTCGTGGTGCAATGAACTTATTTCAAAACTGAACTTATTCTAAATTACCTGGTCTAGTTGCAGGCAAACCTGATTTAATAATTTATGGGCTAATTATTGACGAACATTTATTTTCATACATCATCATAGTAATGCTCTTTATTGCTACTGGGCCATCTGCATCATATATTTGATTTACTGAGTTTTTAAACTTGCATCTTGCATTCAACGCCGAATGTTTGGCCACCAGAAATTTTCTTTGGATGAAATCTTCAAACGTCATCACTACTTTTATTTAATCAACAGCACACTGGCCATCTTAGTTATTTTTATTCAAACCTCCATATCGTCATCGTTATCATAACGTATAATAACTTCAGATGGGATTCATTATTATATTATAGTTGTCATTAATAACGTCATTATCGTCAACATGACCAGTATCAGGTTATCGCAGCAATAATCACCATGCCAATTTTTAGCAATTTTATGTTCAAAAGTTAGTATCAGAAACACCGTTACCAGAAAACATTATTCTTAATTTCAGTCACGGCATGAAATCTTTTAAAATTTAATATTTTAACAAATTTTTTTTAACATTTCTGAGATATTACAACATGAATAGCAACTTAAACCAACACATCACGGAACCTCTTCTTAGCGTTCAAACACGATTGCTAAAACAGTTGAACCAGGCATCTTAAAAACATTGCACCATCCTACTGCTCGCTAATGTATATTTTTACTTATAAGCTCGTTAAATAGTCATTTGCTTAACAAATTCACAATGCAATAAAATCTGGTTATTCTTTGCTTCATGATTAAATTGCTTGATTTTGGAGTTTTTAGCATTGTTTTAACTTACAAACTCATTAATATTCCATATGCATAGAGTCTTATTCAACCATGTAGAGGGTGAAAAAAGATGAGGTCATCAAAAAAAAACTTGGACAAACGACATCAAAGAAGACTTCAAAATAAAAAACACAAACGTCGCAGAAGCCGAAAAAATGTCAAAAGATAGATGAAGATTGAGGCTCTTTGTGATTTGTTATTGCCGCCATGGCTTGGCAGACAACCGATGATGATGATGGACAAATGATTGGCAAAATTAGCCAATATGCCTCCTATTTTACTGTTGCTTTAATTTTGTTGAAATTATAACTTTGGAACAGTCTTAAGACTAAGCAAACTAAGCATCTTCCTAGGGCCTCAATAGTTTTACTACATCATAATTTCAAATAATATTACATTCTACAAAAGCAAAAAGATATTTTGGAAAGAGTCTTCCCTGGTGAACATGGATGATGCCCAGATGATTCTCCGAAAACTGTGGTCAACTTTCGATATTATCACGTTTGCACCAACTAAATTATCCATACTGTGTGAAATTAAAATACGATATGATTGGATGTGATATATGATTGA
>NW_008704261.1:814982-819771 GCF_000326865.2 Helobdella robusta | reverse complement strand
GATAGATAGATAGATAGATAGATAGATAGATAGATAGATAGATAGATAGATAGATAGATAGATAGATAGATAGATAGATAGATAGATAGATAGATAGATAGATAGATAGATAGATAGATAGATAGATAGATAGATAGATAGATAGATAGATAGATAGATAGATAGATAGATAGATAGATAGATAGATAGATAGATAGATAGATAGATAGATAGATAGATAGATAGATAGATAGATAGATATAGAACTTTTTTTGTTATAATTAACCCTAATTAACCCCCTTATTCATTTTTACAGAAATGAAGTCGTATTTTTGTTTTCCTACTTTTTGTTTCAATGGTATTTCTTTGTACAATATATCATAAATATTACAATATTAATAACATTAAAACAAATCATTATTATTATTATTCTTATTATTTTATTATTATTATTGAAAAGATTTAACTGTATTGCTACTCAAAAAGTTGTATGATTTGTATATTTCATATCTTGTATATATAGGCATAGGAATCTTAACTCTCCATAGCATTGTTTCATGGATGTGTGTATGGACATGTAGGATGACGTTCAGCTATAAATAAACAGACGTCGGTACCTTAAAAAACCTTAGGCTGATGAACAAGTCTTTGCGACGTGAGAGTTTAACTGTATGTGAACTTGTGAAGCCAAGTAAGAAACGATGCGTTGTCAGAACTGCATAATAAAAACCAAAAAACTACATTTTCAAGTTGCTACTACAATAAAATACATTTTAGAGCTTTATTAAAGATTATTTTTTGTGATAGCCGTGCTTCTAATCGCAAATTATACTCTTAGCGACCCTAGACATGCATTTGTGACTAAGTAAATAAGTTCGTCTTTGAAATGAAAACGGAATCAAAAAAAAAATCGATAAACTATGTAATATGTGAAGACAGCAGCCACAATAAATTGTTTCATTAGTTTCCGATTGTTTACTATAAACAACAAACTATACTTAACAATGTTTTATTATCGTGATGAGAAGACATATCACCTTCAGTCGATTGTCTAATCTAATCTCATTTGGAATTAATTTTTTAAATCGGCGACAAATCCGACCCTTAAATGATAAAGATCTTATAAACTCTTCCAAGATTCGGAAGAATTAACAACACACAAGCATTGTATATAAATACGTGCAAAAGAACGCTTCCCACTTGAAGCATGTGATAGGTTGGGATCTTTTTGTCGTATTCAAACTACATAATCTGCTATAATAATTAAAAAAAATTCCAATACAGTGATAAGAAGGTTTTAGTAAAATGTTTGTAGGTATAATAAACATAAATGGTAAATGTTACATCATATAATTTATATATCAAAATTTAGCTTAGTCATAATGTAGTATATATGAATAACAAGTTATTAATCATGGTTGCTTGAGAAAATGTAATTAAAATGAGTTTTAGGTTAATGTTCTTCGTGATGTCATTCAGTTGATCGTCTGCATCCTAACTCCAGTCCAATCGGTGTTGTCCTTGGCTACATGCGCGTTCAAGGATTTATTTCAATTGAAGGTTTCGGGGTTTAAATTTAAATAAGTAAACTTCTAAAATATTATTAGCCCTATGATTAATAAATTAAATTTTTTTAAACGTTTTTTACTACAAAACTTTTGCAACATTTTAAAATTATAAAATCTAAGAATTCAGACATACGAACCAGAATTAAAAATGATAAACTGTTTTGTTATAGGGCCATATAAGTTGTTGATGAATGAGATCGTCTTCTTGTAGGCTCCTTGCTGCCACACAAAAATCCACTTGCCTCTTTCGTTCAAACCAGAAACATCCAAGTTGACACTGCTCAAATAAGGAAGAGCCGGGTCAATATGAGTCCATGGAGCATCGCATGTACGACCCACGACAATTGTACCGTTTGGGGTGGTCTGAAAAGTTTTTATAGCTTTTTTCATCTCAAAATAGAAAATTAGGCAAAATGTAAATGATCAAAATAAACAATTAATGTTGCTCGGAAGTCCTCAAACATTTGTGAAAGGCTGCGATTATTACTATAATCATAATGATAGCAAGTACGAAATATTTCTTTATATTCCTGTGCACAAACATTAGCTTCAATAATTAAAAAAAACTATCGAAATGAATTAAAAATTGTTTTGTGTTAAAAGCGTCAGTATAGTTAATTTTTTTTATAAACTATAAAAATAATGTTAATAACAACAACAATAACGATGTTAATAACAATTCATTGATGAAACATTTACCTTCAAATAATCGACCAGTTTTCCAGCATTGATTTGATCTCTCCAAACATCAAAAACCTGAAAATCATAGGGCAAATGATCATGGACGTTTAATCTGTACACGTTCACACCTCTATTGTCTACCGGCGTGCAACCATATTCAGGTAAATTTGGTGTATCCAAATAGCCCCATGAAATTACATTCAAGTAAACCGGCTCTATCAAAATTTTCATTTTCGCCAATTATATTTTAAATTTAAGAATATTTTCTATTTCAGCACTTACTGGTGGCCAGGTAGATGAAGCAGTTCTGTTCAACATTCTTGTAGAGGCTATCAGGAACGTCGTTGATTTGATAGCAGGAGACATCAAACGCATTGAAACTCGTGGAGTTTGTAACATTGACCTGAAATGCGAAACATGGTTCAGTGGCTAGTTGACATGCGACGCTGCACAGTTTAATGTATTTCCTTCTTTTGGTCATTTTCATCGAAACATTATTATTGTTGAAAATTAAAGTTTTGTTCACTGAGTTGGAGCACAGAGGCACAATGTCCCATGCCAACTTGTTGTACAACCTACCTGATTGGCACAACAAACAGGCTGATAAAAAGTAAATGATAAATAATATTAAAATGTAAGATTTGAACATCTTGAATTCGATTCCAAAAGTGTAGTTCCGTTTATGTTTTATTTTATTTTATATTTTATTAACTTTTTAATAAATACTTTTCTAAATTTGCAAATATTTTTCAAAAAATCATACGCCACGAAAGAGTAATGTAGCTAAACTTGCATACGTATTTCTCAGTTGTTTAATTGCAAGGCACTTCACAATGATTTGCTAAATATTAAATGAAGAGTCTGTCTATTTAAATTAAATTATAAAGTATTCAGCTGATTATATGAATGGAAGAATTAAAAAGAAAGGAATAATTAATGATGAAACGAAAAGATAGTTGTATATTCTGTTTCCAATGTTTGTCTTGCTTGCTTCATGCTATGCAACTTTACGGAGCGCTCTTTAAAAACTCTTTAAATTTTTTTGGTTAGTCTGTAATTCTTTCTATGCATGGGTGGATTTTTGGCAGAGGAAACCTTTGTTAATGTTTGAAATTTTGAGTTAGATTTGTTAGAGCTTTTCATAGTGTATCTTAAGAGGTTTTGACGTTTACTATAGATATATATCCATATTATATATATATATAGATATATTTATATATATATATATATCCCTATTATATATATATATAATATATATATATTAATAACATGTATATATACCCATGTTAATTACAGATATTCCATCAGTGTTTATTTGAATTCATTATTTTTTTTCTTGGAAGTCAAAGATATTTTTTGTGTTTTGTTGTTTAAGTCTATGGCTATATGAATTGTTTTTTGCTAGTTTATTTTGTTTTTTTTGTCTCGGCATTTCAATTTTTTCCGTCTTTCGATCCCACAATCCTTGCCGGAGTTGATCCAGCATCCGCCAGCAAGTTTCATTCCGGATACAGACAAAAATCTCTGATGTTCATAAAATATAAAATTTGAATTGTTTCAGATAACTTTTCAATAATTTTAGTTTGTACATTTCGAATGTACGAGTTGTAAATTCTGATGCTAATGATTGAAGTCTCATTTTCATTTATTAATTGAGATTGACTACTTTTACGCGCAAATTGGACTCAGATGGACAATTTCAACAACTTACGTCATCTCCCTACGTCATCATCCAAACCTTCATCGACATGATCATTGTCCTCATCTGATTGAAAATGATTTAATCATGAGTAGCTGATAACCACAGGAGTACATTTTACTTTTATAACAACATCTTCTCTTAAAAATAATAATTATCCTCAACTTATTGCCCCTGACTTTTCTAAAGCTTTTGGCACTCTTAATCACCTTTCATTTTTAAATAAGTTAGCCTCTCTTCCTCAGCTTCAACTAGCTATCTGCCTTATATCCTACCGTCACTCAGATATTCAACACACTCGATTCAAGACTGTTCAAGAAAGTAGAAATTAACAACAACCACGTCATCCATCCTCTACTACCACCAATTAAAACTACAACACACAACCTTCGTCAAAGCTAGCACAACTATCAAGTCGTCACCCAATCAACATATCAGGAAAAGACCTTCGTCACGAAACACCTCAAACATATTAGCACTCCATTAAACTTTATAATTTACACAATCTTGTATTTTTTTTACTTATCGATCATCTCACTAACTCGCTTAGTCTATATCTAGTCCATCAATAAATTACTTTATTTATTTGCTTTTTTATACCATCACTTTATTTTATTTCCAATACTTTTAATGTTCAAATATTTTTCTTTCTCCGTTTTTTCTTTTTTTTTCTTTACCATTTTAAGCTACTGCCTCGCATGCTGTAACAGTTTCTACATCTGTCAGATCCTGATTTTTTAAAGAATAAGAAAAAAAGTATAGTGAAATATCTACTAGATTTGATAACTAAAGTAAAAACAACAATAAAACGTGTATCAGCTATTGAAAATATATGCACAAGCGATGTGAGTCTTTGCACTTT
>NW_008704261.1:803168-814932 GCF_000326865.2 Helobdella robusta | reverse complement strand
TTGCAGCAATAAATATAAAAACTTATAGAATTAATACATAAATTTGAACGCATACAATTGTTTATATGTTTTATTTACATTTTTATAAAAATTGAAAACCACAAAAAGTAATATTAAAAAAGTTTCTCGTTTATCATTTCTTCATCGTCTGATGCTGGAGCAAACCACGTGATCTTCCTGGGCACTCCCTTCCTGGGTCTCCTCCTCCCCATTGTTTGCCTCACTTCAGTCAATATTGTACTAATATGAGCTTCTCCATTTGGATGCTCACGAGGCAGAACAGCTTGCACTTTTTTCCTGCCTTTACTTGTTCTATTGACATTACTGACTTCTTCTTCTGAAAAGCTGTTCGTCACGTTATTCGTTGAACTTCGTTTTCTTCCACGTTGTCTCTTGGGCTCTTGGACTGGTGAATTTACATCTGGGGTTGAAACGTGAGATGGGTGTTTTAGGAGATGTTGTTTTAATTTGTACGAAAATTTGTACGAGGCTCCACAAGTCTGGCACGCGTGAGACCTCACTTCTGAGTGGCTCTTCATATGGCTGTTCAGCATAGAATTGTTGGCACACGTGTATGTTTTGCAAATTTGACATACAAGTTTTTGCCCTAATCCATGTGTTGTTACCATGTGGTATTTCATGTGGTGGTTGTTTACAGCTGTAAATTTACAGTTTTCCACTAAACATTTTTTCTTTTTTGCAGTTTTCTTTTCTGGAATTTCGCTGTCGAATGAAAAATCCATTTGTTCCATTGTTGAATTTGAACGATTTGATTCAAGAAACGTGTAACAGGTAGTAAATATTGATTTTATTATGATTAAAATCTTTTCGAGTTGCGATAAAAATCTTTTTCGTACTGCAGTTAAAATCCTTTTTATCAACACGGCTGAACACTATGAGACAATTGTTAAATAATTTGATGTTTCAAACTTGGTCGAGCTTATATAGTGCGCTATAACTTTTTACAGCCTAGAACTTGTTAAAAGCAAAGTTAGATTTTTCAGATCTTTGCTGCTGGTTCATCAAAGACGATCCTGAATATTGACTTTGTGATTTGACAACTTAACCATTTTTCGAATAACTCGATTACATTTTGATTAATTGTTATACAGTGAAGGAGATACTTCCATTTCAAATAAAACAATTTTTATTTACATATTCTGTAATCAAGATTTTTTAAAATTTTGGTTACCGCTGTTGAGAATAATTTTTTGTCTACAGTCTACAAGCCAAGTAATTTTAACTATTTAGATAAACGTCGAGATGGTTGGCCTGTTTTGACTGCAGAAAGATTTTTACCTGTCACATTTTATGTATGTAATGCGCTGCTCGTGCGTGTGAGTCAATGATTTATTTCAATATTAATTAGAAAAAAACAAAAAAGATGAAAAAAACAAATTGGAAAGGTGGGTTTTATAGAAAATTGTATAATAGATGTTAAATAAGAACTCAAATGCAATGAAACAAACGAACAAACGCATAGTGTCAGTGAAAATTTTTTAAAATTCTGACACCAGTACGTTCATTGAAAATTTTTTTACTCCGCAAAATATTGTCCAACACCGCAAACAATTTTCAAATCCGATAAAAAAATTTGAGACTTAGTCTCCAGACTCCCACTTTAGGTTAGATTTCAACAATTACAACTTGTTTTCAAATTTGTTTTTGAAATTGCAAACAAATGAACTAATTAACTAAATTTTTTTTAAAAATTAACTCAAGTCCGTGTTTGAATGTTTAAAATTAATTTTGCTGTCGTTAGTTTCAGTGTTTTTGTTAATGATTCAACTTGCAAACCCCTCATCTTGTTTGAATACTAGAAAGAAAACATTACAATAAAGAAATTTTACTTGGCTGCTGATTTGATGGTTCTGTCAATAGATCTGGTTGATGCAGGTTATTATTCAAGCATCCAATTTGTACATATTATTCAGGCATCCAATTTGTACACATCAACAAGTTTATTAATTTGACGTAAAGTTTTGAAACTGTGTCGACGGTTGAAAAGTTAAACTTCTAAACTATAGGCAGGTCTGTCTGTGTACAAAAATACTACAGCAATTTTATCTATTGTTAGACAACAGATTGAATTATTTAAAGCTCACCGTAATAAACTGCAAATCAAGTGATGATTTTGTACAAAGGATGTTTTCACCTCTATTCACCGAACACGGACTTTCGTTAATGATTGGACCAGAAGAGGTGGTGGTTTAGTTATCAGAAACGGTTGTTTTTTTGCAAAAACTTACCTCAATTTTATTGTTGTGAAAGATGAAATAGTTTTCAGATCTACTTTTCAAAATATTTTGTTTATTTTAGCCTTAGCCATAGCAAATATTTTTTCTCTAGTGAAGAATTCAGCCGCAAAGCTCTCACTTAACCTATGTTTCTAGTCAGTTTGCAGTAACTTAAATCTTACAAGGTTGGGAAAACCTTACAGCAGAGGTGGGCAAACGTTTTGCTGTGAGGGCCACATTGAAAACTTTTTTAACTTTACAGGGCCAGATTTCCAACAAGATTTCCCAAATTCAAGAACTGCTATTGGCCTCGACGGAAACCTAGAGAAAGAAGTGAAATAGGGAAAAAATTTATTAAATCATATTTAGTCCTCAGGTTAGCATGCATGTATGTGCGTCGTGTAATGAAGTATTGATATATAGAATAACATGCGAGCAGCCCAGCGTTAGACGGAGTTACAATGTAAAAAAAATTCAATTTGAAATTGTTTTGGTTTTATATTGAATGACACTAGAAAAATTTCCAAACATTGTTGCTTGTTGTAAATGCCATAAAAAACACAAATGTTTATATGTTGTAGATCTTCGATGTCAAAGTTTAAAATTTATAAGTTGAAATAATTATATGTCATAATAATAAAAATGTTTGCTAATATAACAATAATTACATATATTGTTACTATTTTTATTATTACTAAAAAAACAATAATATTATTATATTATTATTATATAATAATATTATTATTCATAAATAATATTTATTAATATTTCAAGACGTTTAATGTGAGCCAAATGAACCTGAGTAAATTTGAAATAATTAGCCATTATTATTATTTTCAACAAAGCAGAAATCATTTTAATTCCACTCTACATATCTCTGTCATGATATTTTTCAAGAACTATATAAATATTTGTATTATATTTCAGAAGAATTATATTACTATTTTCAATATTATTGGTATTTTTAATAATAATAATAACAATAAGATCAATTTATCATTTTAATCATTATAATTACGAATATCATTCTCAATATAATTATTTTTATTAACAATATGTATAATTTATTTTTTATTTTAAATTAATTATTTTTAAATTATTTATTTTAAATAATAATATTAATATTTCCCTCTTATTTCATAAAACAGTGGTCTTAAAACACACACACACAGTCAATCACCGCTGAAACAAAAAATTATTCAATAAAAAAATTAAAAAAATAATATAGTAGTTCCTCTACCTGTTTCGTTATCCTTTTCTCGTTCTTGGTGTAAAAATATTATATCATCGTGAATAATGAAAAAAAAAAATTTTTTCATTTTAATAAATAATTTTCATACTTTATTAACAGATATAAAAAAACATTTTGTATATTTATACACAAATACAATATGATTGAATGTAAAAAAATTAATTTAATTGAAAAAATATCCAAAAAAATAAATTAAGGATAAAATAAATATTAAATTAAAATTCTAACATTCAAACAGACACACATAGCAGCGGAAAAATCACTTGCACACATAACAAGGTACCCTACAAACTCTAACTATTTTTACATACACAAAAACTAACTTCAGTTATGACTGACGCACACAACACACACTTACAAATACGTACGTTATCTTCATATACAAACAAAGACAACAAACATTAGCATTCTTAAAATATATACAACGATATACAAAGAAACGAATCGTTCAGCAAATATTCAAAGAAAACTGACATACAATAAATAGAAGACAAAAACACAATCCTTTAAAATAAACTCACATATTTACTAAAAAAACATACATTTAAATGAAACATACATACAAACTGAACAAATAAAACTTAAAAACAAACAAGTTCACTTGCATACTTGCACACATACGAATCAAACACACAAAAAAACAAAACAATTTCACACATATAAAAAAACTAACACCCATAGACACAAAAATTGGATACACACACTACAAACATACACACACACACACAAACGTATTGAACAAACTTACATACATACAAATACACACACAAACTAAAAAAAAGTACCTACAATGTTTTTTAAACTAAATGACCCAGTCCAAAATGTTTCAAACTAAATAAAAAACGAAATTAAATGTTCTAAATATACAAAAACCAATTTGCAACAGAAACCGAACAGTAGCAACAACAAAAAAGATACCCCTAGAAAAACACAGAACAATCCATCACCAATAACCCATTAATAACCAAACACACCAGCAAACACGCTAGAAAAGCAAGTCAAAAATGCGCAGGACCACAGGACTATTGTCCAAAACGCTTAAATACCAATCCAAACAAAACCAACCAAGAGGCCATTCATTCTCAAAGATGCGAGCCATACTCGCGCAGCAAGCACAAAAAACCAATCTACACAACATCCTGCGAACATTATTATTATATTTTTATTTATTATGATTTGGTGTTTGTAATCGCCCTTTAGGATGATCTCAAAAGTGCTTAGATTATTGCAGTGCGTTGTGTGGCATTTTATAAAAGCAATGAAATGAATGAAGGAGAAAACATTAGCTCGAGTAAGCTTGGCCAAAAAGATGGTGATTCAGCTTTTTACAAAATGAAAAGCAGGATCACGAAGGTCCATAGGCAAACCATTCCACACCGCAGGACCCCTTGCCAAAATATTCCTTCGACCGAGAGCCGAGATTGTGTCAGGTACAAACAGTAAACCTGGATTGTCGGAGCGCAATGTTTGACTCAGCAGTCACATTGTTCAAAGAGTGACTCTGTCATTCTTTAAAGAACATTTAAAGAAAACTCCTTAATACATTTAAATATCTGAAAACTAACTCTTTGATAAACCGGAAGACAGTGGAGAGCAATAAGACTTGACTTAAAGTGGTCGTATTTAAGGCCGCCTGAAACCAACCTTGCAGCCCAATTTTGAACCAACTGCAGTCTAGACACAGTTACACCAGACAGGCCGTAATATAGTCTAGTTTGAATAGATAAAGGAATTAACAAGACATTGAAGAGTATGTTTGTTTGATGAGCTTAAGCCTACGGAATTGTCCAGAGCATTCTTTCGAAACTGTCCTAGTATGAACTTTAAATGTACGCATGATCCATTCATACAACATGAGCGCCAAAAAAGCTTTACACATACAAACACACACATACATGAATATATAAAAAACGAACACACGTACATTGTACAAAATACACATATATACTTACAAAGCACACATACATACATAAAAAACACACACACATACATACAAAACACACTTGCAGAACACACTTACATGCATACAAAACACACTTACACAAATAAAAAGCAAACACACATACAAAACATTGCATTACTTTTATTGCGAGCGTGTCGAACGGCAAAAAACGTGGCCACCGCTAATAAAAGGATGAGGAGAACCACAACGACCGCAATGATGATTCCAACCTTCGAACCTCCGCTTCTACCGGTTTCATCTTTTCCCGTACTATTATTATCACCACCACCACTATTTCCACCACCACCACCACTATTTCCACCACCACCACTGTTTCCACCACCACCGCCTCCACTATCTCCACCACCTTTGTCAATATCCATTCTGTCATTTTCTTTCTTTTTGTTTCCCTTTGGGACCTTGCCCTTGATTGTCGGTGTAATTCTATTTGCCGCTGGTGTGATGTGTTGATGTGTGTTTGTATGTGTATTAATGAGTGTTAATATGTGTGTTTATATGTGTTTATATGTATTAATGTGTGTTTATATGTGTTTGTTTGTGTAAATGTATGTTTATCTGTGTTAATGTGTGTCAATGTGTGTTGTTGTGTGTTGATGTGTGTTGTTGTGTGTTGACATGTGTTGATAGGTGTTGATGGGTGTTGATGTGTGCTAGTGTGTGCTAATGGGTGTTAATACGAGATAATGATATGTGTTAATTTGTGTTAGTAAGTGTCACTGTGTGTTAATATGAATTATTGCGTCCTAATTATAATAAATGCTGTTACGTTTTATTTAGGGATGCACCGAAGTTAGGGCCGGATTTAAGCGTCTAACAACATTTTAAAATGTTATAAATAGAAAAATTTTTTTATTGAATTCAATTAATTTTATATCAATAAGTTAAAGGCTAAGCATACATGACACATAATAACAACATCACTAATTGTGAGGTGAGCTGGACAATTTCTTTATGCTATAACATGGGTTATGCATAAATTATAAGCTGATCTTTGCATACAGAATTTAGCGTACCACACAGCTTATTCATTTATTTGAATTAATTAACTATTTGCTTGGTGTTATTTTTTGATGTTCAACATGTAGATAACCGTAAATGTATTTTTTTAACGTAAGTAAAATTGTTCCTAAATCCGGCCAATAACCTAAATCCGGTGCATCAGTAGTTTTATTATGCGTTATCCAAAGCTGTTCCGTGACATTGTAAGTTATTTCTATGGAATGGTCTGTGTGTGTATGATGAATCGCGATCAGAATAGAATAAGATAGAATTAATGTTAAAACAACTTATTATCAATATTTTGTTATTAAATGTTAATTTTTGTCGTAAAATTTCACCGCATGTCTGTCACTGGAGTTAGTTTTTACCGATAGTACATATTTAGTACCACATGCCAACCATTTTCCTTTGTCTTAGTTTTAATTTGATTAAGTCTTCTAATTTAATTAATTGTATTAAGTCTCCTTTTTATCTCAAAAAACTTTTTTTACAACATCTAAAATAATTTTGGGTTTTCCACGTAAAGGTCTCTAAAAACCGTACATGGATTCCCCTTCTAAGACCTTGTTTCTCAAATCAAATTTCATCTTGTCGAAATATAAATATAAATCATAAAATATTTCCCATTGTATTCCACCTCTGACCCTTCCCTGTTCTTTTCAATATTTTAATAAATAGCAGATACCTTAATGCAGATTGACTTAGACATCAAACAATTTCCTATACTTTTGTTAATCTTTACTATTAGTCTAGTTTTGTCATCAGTTTTTTTTTACAAACTTCGCCATAGACATTCTCAAAACAACAAACCTTCTTCAACGTTCTTCGTAACTTCTGTTAACTTAACTCTGAAATTCTGCATTTGCCTAATAACGAATATATCATCAAACTTGTCCTTCTTTTATGAAAAGACAAATGACACGGCATTGAGATGAAAATTCCAAAAACAATCTAACCATCCAACGCACAGAAGACATCATCATGACCTCTGGTCTGCGAGACGTCCGAACTCCAAATCCACATCGACATGGCCAACATGTTTTCGACGCAAGTGCTGAACGCTTGCTCTGTTTGGGAGCCAATAATTAGAGCATCTTTTTAATTCCATCATAGAAACAAACATTAAAGAAAAATTGAAAGTGTATAAAATAAATTATTAAGCATAAAAAGTGACCTTAAAACTGATCTATTTAAATTAGGCTTGCAACAAAGCAAATAAAATGAGTTCGAAAATAAAAGATTTGGCGTGGGAAAACAGAACGTTGTATAATAACAATTTTTTCCAATTCATAACAACAACAATAACAACAGCAACAACAACAATAAGAATGGGAAAAATAATTATAATAATATAATAAAAGTGACCGGGTCCTGGGAACTTGCAGTCACTGTTGGCGGCCACCATTGAGGCCTCAGGCCACGATAAAAAAGATGAGGGATTTTTTGACCAATCATTACCTGCCTGAGCTTTATTTGTGCATCTGTGATGTTGTTTGCGTGTGTGTGTGTATGTATGTGCGGCAGTCTGCGTGTAAGTGTTTGTGTGTATGTGTGCATGTGTATATGAGCATGTGTATGTGGCTTCAAATGAGTTGACTGAGCTGGGGACGGACATAGGAAATGAACTCCGATCTCTTAGAAAATACTTCCATTGGCAGTGGGTGTCACACCCCAGTCCATAAAGTCCTTCTCTTGGCCTTCTCGTGGCAAAGCCGTTTAAACTATTACTGGGGCTCGTAGATTGCTTGATGTTGTGCACAAAACACATCCTGCTTGGATAAATGGCAAAAGCAATGATGCAGAGAAAATAACCTACTCAAATGCACGAAGTATCTTATCTTACAGAAGAAGCTGCGCAAAATAAAAGAGTCCTGGTGGGCCGCGAGGGCCGATAAATTACAGGTGGCCGCTAACCGTTATGATTTGAAACTGTTTCATAAAGGCCTTAAGATTTTATAATGTCCACTTTACTCGGAATGGTACGTCGTTGAATATAGATGAGCCTGGCATATTGTCCTCCCGCTGGGCAGAGGTTTCTGCGGAGTGCTAAATCAAAAGACCTTCTTTGATAACGCGGTCCTGTCTCAGCTACCGGATTGGGAACTCAATTATAATCTTGAGGTTCTCCTTAGTTGCAGGAGGTGGATAAAGCAATATTTCGGTTGTCAACTAGAAATCAGATAATTTTAGAATTAATAAAATTTAAAATTATTTTAACAATTTCATGTGTAGATAGTTCGTACTTCCAGTTGGAAACATCGGTGTCAAATTTTCCCTCGCTCGATTCGATCATCACACCTCCAAACGGCATCTTTGATTTTATATTCACTCCCAACGTCTTTTAATAAGTTAATCAACACGTGCATTGTAGAGTTAATTTTAATCAATTTTTAAACTTGGCTCAAATCAATTTGTCAAAATAGTTCAAAACGAAACAATTTTCAATATTTACTCAAGATATATGTTATCAATAATTTTGAAATATTATCAATTAGAGATACAGTTTCTTTTTTGTTCGTTTAAATTAAAATTATCAAATATTATTTTTTAATTCTTTTAAATTTATTTAATAAAATAAATGACCTTTGTCCCGCCTGGCACTTCAATACTGACGGCTTGAGATTTTGAGGTCTGCTTCACAGGTGTGTCCACACCATCTATCAGCAAACTGCAGCTCTCCTCGCACGTTATCTTCATCTCTTCTGAATGGTCAACATCAAAATTCAACGTGTCTCAAAAAATTGTATACAAATTTCGAACCGGACAAGTTAGAAACCTCGGTTCTTAAGGACAATATATAATGTTATGAAATATTAAAGAATTAAATGGAATTCTATAAATATTAAATAAATATATAAAATTTGATAAAATAATAAAAAAATTAGATGAAATTTTATATTATAATAAAGATTTGAATGAAAAACCTCAATTTTCCAACCTGTGGAGACAAGGATGAGTTGGTTGAATAAGATGAATGGTATGATCAACGAAAAGGCAGAGGACATTTGGGGTGGTGAAAGTATCAGCGGTAGGAAAAAGAAGTAAGGTGATGATAAACTGGGCGATGAAGATGAGAATGAAGAAGAAAATGACGACGATGACGATATCAAACGTTTCGTCATCGTGAATTTATCTTCCTCTTCCGATGATTCGATGAATTTTTCTTAAACTAACAAAGCATGATATTCATTAGGTGAATAAGTGATTTTGCTCATTTTTTTATTTTTGTTATCATTCAGTAAGTAAATATCTAAACGTCAGCAATGTTTATTGCTATTATTATTTTTTTAATTGTTTAAAATTATTGAATTATATATAGGAATGGATATATGGTATTGACCTTCTTCTCAAGGTCAGAAAACTTGGAAGCAAACTTTTTTAGCACCAAATTGTCAATGGGTTTTTCAGCTTTCCAATCTATATTTAGCTTCTTTCCCGTTAATTTTTGTGCCACCGACGACAAATTCTTGTAAACATTCTTTACTGCTAAAATCATTCTATGGCAGTTTTAATCAATTTTCAACTTAATAATTTAACTGAATTATGTAAAATTTTTAGAACTATTTGTTATTTGATTCATTTTGATTTTATAAATGTCATTTGTTTAAGTTTTAAAAAGGAGACACTAGGCCCAGACTAGTAAAAGAAATGAGGCTTTTTTGTATTTTTATTTTGAATTTTTGATAATTTATTTTTTTTAACTATTGTTAATTAATGTTCAAATAAACTCAAAAATTTCAATGTCGGTGTGTTCGTTCGTGTATTTTAAAAAATCGACGTTCGTACCGGCATCGAAATTTTCTTGTTTAATCAACGACAAATATAGGGTTAATTAGAATTAGATAACAAGCCATCGAATATTTTTCTTCATTTTATTTTATTAATAAAAACTGTAATGTGGTATACCATATTGATGTTACTTTAAATTTTAATATAATCAAGATATTTTTTCAGTTATTTATAATAAATATTACTATTGAATCAAATAATTGTGATATGGGATAATTTGGGATAATTTGGGATATGCTGCCTGAAAATATCTGGTCTTTGGAACGAATTGGGCAGTAAGTTAGTTTTTGAATATAATTGCTCTGTTAGTTTTATTAAAAATGCCATTAAAGTGTATAGTAAATAGTAGTAATGAGACATATAAAGACCAAAATATATCAATGCACAGATAATATGATTTTAATAATATTTTTATATCAATTGCATATTTAATGATTCACTTGACCTGTCTCCATAGATTGATAGATGCATTACAGCATTCCTCAAAAATCCCCTTTAAAGTCAGTGGATTAATGCATTGAATGGCTGGTGTAGAGGTTTTGAAAGAAAGAGATCATGCATATGTAGTAATCATTTTTATTCACAATCCTTTTGCAAGTTAAAAAAAGTCACTCTAAAAAAAGATGCCTACCCAACAGTATTTCCTAGTGTGGTATTTGAAAAGACAAAAACCAAGACTACAAAAACCGAGGTAATAAATTTAATATTTATATATAATAAACAAAAGATTGCTGAAGCAATATTGACTAGTTCAAACCAAATATTAATATACAACACAATAACATTGGCCTATAGCTTACTATCAGATATTTAACAAATAAAAATCGTTTACAGAGTTGATCCGACGAAAATCGACTCAATCTGATAAGGATTTATTTGGTCATTTTCGAATTACATTTTATAAAATGCAAATTTTGATTCTAATAGAAAATATGTTTTTTTTTATATATGTATTATGGGTCTATTATTATTAGGATGCCTTTGTTAAAATGGCTTTTTGTCATAAGAAATACAGAATACAAAAGTTTCTTTATTTTATTGGGCATATATATATGTACATATATATATATATAATATATATATATATATATATATATATATAAATATATATCGAATCCACATCGAATTTCAGTTTGAGATCAGACGATATGAACCTTCTCATAGTACCAGGTAAACGTTTGCAAATAGGATTGCGTGACAATGCTGTTGCTGGCCCGATGGTTTGGAACGCTCTGCCGGAGTTGTTAAGAAGATCTGGAAATTCCTTGAACAATTTTAAAAAAGAATTAAAAACGCATTTATTTTCTTTGGTTTAACATTTAGTATTTTTCTTTAATCGTTCACTCGTTTACTGTTTTATATATGTGAGTGCTTTTGAGAATTTTTTATTTAATTACCGCTATATAAATGGACATAAATAATATATATATATATATATATATATATATATATATATATATATATATATATATATATATATATATATATATATATATATATATATATATATATATATATATNTAT
>NW_008704261.1:766310-802995 GCF_000326865.2 Helobdella robusta | reverse complement strand
GACATCCCACTACCACTATGATCGAGACTTTATAAATCTGTGATACGTCCGGTCTTGTTATATGGTGCAGAAACATGGCCAATGACAACCAAACTGGAACAACAACTTCAACGAACCGATATGAAAATTATTATATCAACAATTCAATAGAATAAAAAAAATAAAATAAAATAATGATAATTATTATGTTCATAAAATTTTAAGTTTCGAATAATGGTGTTAATGAGACGTGAAGATACAAACGGATTCAATTTAATTATATCCAATAATTCAACAACATACAAATAAGTTTAACTTTCCGAAATTTTGATTAATTTATCAACAATCTGACAAACTTTCCATAGTTACTTATAACAGTGATTACACGTCACCAACCACACTTTTAAATTCATGATACTACGATATGCAAAAAAAAATTTTATTTTATCTGTAACTATTTAATTACTTTTACTTTTTTTTAATATAATAATAATAATGTCAATTACAATTGAAATAGTTGAAGAATTTGATTTCAACTTGAATTATTAAATAATTTATTTAATATATTAATAAATCATAACATTTAAACAGAAAAAATATCGTTTGCTTTTACTACTGAAATAAATTTTAAAAACCTCTGTGTAACTAAATTTGGTTTGGGTATGTTATGTTGAAAGCATATATTCCTTTGTGTTGTAAGCTTTGGGGTGTTGAAAGATATTAGTTTAGGACATATGCACAGGAATTACATCTTAATTTAAAAATTATTAGTTGATTATTTTATTTATAACAATGAAAATTGATTGTTAGATTTTTTAAATATTAATAACATTTAATTTTTACAATAAAATTTTTACCAGTTTTTTTTTCGTTTTCTATATTCTAATTTAGTTTAGGAATGATGAGAGCCTTACTCTAATCTCTAATCAATGAAATGATTTGAAGTAAATGAAATCCATCTTCATCACGGTTCGTGGGTGCTGGTAAAATTAATGAAGAAATTTTTATTTCAGAAAAATGAGGATCACTAACGAACTAAATATAAATCTTCAAATTTTCTGATGCATCATAAAAATAGCAATATCCATTTAATTTAATTTAACGATTAACATTATATACAGTTATATTTTATAAACCTTATATAAATTAATGTTGAAAACAAAATAAATTTTAACAAACGATTTGAATGCAAATCGGCAGAGTCATTAACAAAACTTTGGAAAGGCGGAGATTTTTCTAATTATATCTCAGGTTTCTCTAAAACTAAAAATAAACCAAAATGTTCATGAATAATTAATTTTTTAAGAACTTACCTCCTGTCCAGAGGAAACTTGCCCGTTGAAAAAAAATTTCAATGTTAAAACGACAAAAATAGACAATTTTTTAATTAAATGTGAATAAATTGACAAATCCATAGAACTAATCAAAATTATTAGGCAGGTAACAATTCTTATGCCATATCCATTATATACATTGTTATAAGGTTATCATACGGCATTTATTGCGAAAGAAACAATTTGATATAAATTTGAATATATTTCACCGCTCTGTACTTTTATTTTGAATTGAGCGTAGTGGTTTTATATTATTGACGTTATATTATTTTACCATTTCATATTTTCAATTATTTATTATCTTGGTTTTGAATAAAAGAGTTCTCATTATTATTTCTCACTATTATTTTCAATATTATTATTATAAATACTTTTATTGTTATAACTTTGTTTAATTAAATATTTTCAACTATTATTATTTTTCAATTCGAAAATATATTTTGAAATTCTAATTATCCTTTATAAAATTTCAACAGTAAGATTGAAATATAGCATTTGAACTTGACATTGACCTGAGAGAATTTGAGTCCTCATTCATCATTCTATCGCCCACGTAGAACGTTTATTTTCAATTTCATGAATCCCTGTTGATAGAATGATAAACTGAGGTGAATTTTGAAAATTGATGCTACCAGTTAATTTTTCTTTGCGTTTTGGACTTTCTTTTTATAAATTCATGTTAAAATTGTTAACTAAATAACCCGCTTTATAAGCATTGCAACCATCACATTTTAAATTCGCTCCTACATTTTTTCAACAAAACCTTCTCAGACGATAATTAGTTAGTCAAAAGTTAATGTAATGTTCCGATGATAATTACTTGCATTGAATTTGAAAATCATCAGTGTCATAAACTTTATTCTCAAATTCATATTCGTCAGCATTCTTTTCATCAATATCATCATCGTCATAAACAAAACTTAACAATCATCATATCACCCGTCATTTCATTGTCGTTCCTACTTTTCTATCCTTCATCATCACTATCATCACTATTATCATCATTGTCATCATCATCATCAACGACATAGCAACAATCATCTTATCTACAGCCACCATCAACGCCTTCATCTCTATCGTTACTACGATTTGGTTGATTTTATTTCTTTTTTGATGATTTTTTTTTGACGGGTGGTTTCTTATTTTGGGAGGGTACATTTTTTTTAGATACTGAAGTAGGAGTTGAAGACGTCTTTTTACTTGAAGAATTCTGACCTTTTAAAAACAAAGGAAAATATTTTAGCAATATAAAAGACAAAATATTTCACACAATATCAATAAAAATTTATAGCATTTGTGATATTATATTACCACATTTCATTTGTCTTACATGATTGTTTTATACCTTATTAATTACTACTGGCTGTCGTCACATCAACACACAACATTTGTTAAGTTATACCGTTACGCTTGAGATTATATCACATTTTTATTTAATTCAAACGTAGCAGACGAAATTTATTTTATTTTTGAGTTCAAAGAAATTTCAACCTCATACCCGCCTACCTCGTGCTTCAAGTAATTTTGCATATATGTATACTATTTCAAAAACAATTTAAAGCTTTGTACTTAGGTGTCAAGTGCAAGTACTTAAAATCGGTTCTAATCGAGTACAAGCACCAAGTAAAAGTGTCAAATCACAGTTACAATAAAATTAATATATTTTTAATGCAACATTTCAAATTTTTTTATCTAATTTTTTCAGTTTAAAATACTGCGTACACTGCAGCAGAAAGATTCAGTGTGAATAAAATTATTGAAAGTTTTAAAATTGTGAAATCCACAAAATCCCATCTTTATCATATCTTTATTTAAATGTTCACAAAACTGTGTAAATAATTGAGACTGTCTTCAGACGTTTAATCTCTTATATATTTGTTCAACAAACATCAAATATTCAGGGTTTTGTGAAATGTTCAAAACGATTAATATTTAACATGATGAAAGTTCAGTCAGTTGTTTATATATTTCAGTTTGTTATACTTTTATAAAACATAATTATATTTCAACCCATCTAGTCAAAAATACTTGAAAGAGATTTTTTAATCTTTTGATAATGTAAAAAATTAAACAACGTTATACATATATTCATATTAATCATGAAATATGATAAAATCATCGTTTGTCAATAAAAATATTTTGAAATTTTTCAATTTCATTTCATTGTTAACCTTCACTCAATAAGAAAGTTTATTAAATGTTTCAATTAGAGAAACAATAAAATTGTTGTTTAGTTTGAAAAAAATATTTGATGTTTGTTGAACAAATATATAAGAGGTTAAACGTCTGAAGACAGTCTCAATTATTTACACAGTTAAACCGAGTCATTGCCCAATTTTTATTAATACAGAACTTTAATGAAAGATAGTTTTTTTTATTTAATGGAAAAAAAATGTTTTAAATTTAATACTAAAGTTTTTTAATATTCAAAAAAAACATTTGGTTATAAATTTATCATGTTATTTTTAACGACCGTCACTTTCAGGTATTTTAATGATTTTTTATACGAATAATAGCGGAACTTTTATCAAATTTCATTAAATATGGATAAGAACTATTTATGTTAAATTTATTTGCTTCATTAAAATCAATTAATTAATTAACTGGAGAAGGTGGTCACCGAGTCAGCTCAGTCAGTACGAGTGCAAAGTCTCGCACTGCTAATATACGATGGCATGGTTCGAAAACTGTCTGTCCGAAACTCAAAGATCATCAAACGCGTGTGATGCGGTGCTTGCACGACGTGTATGTGCGTCGTGTGGTTTGGATAGTGTGCAAGTCTTTGTAGCACGAAAGTTCAATTATAAGTATTTAATAACATGTACGCAGCTCTGCGTTTGACAGAGTTGCATTATAAAAAAGAAAAAACAATTATACCACTTGATGATCATGATTTTTCTGTTAAACACAGTTATTAAGTTTTCTCTTTTTTTAATTATTTCATAAAAAAAATGTTATCAATCAAGTAAATGCTACAATGGAAAATTATTATTGAATAAATAATAGCAAAATTGTCATCAATAGAAGAACAACGAAGTTAAATATTCAACCTTCGTCTGTCCTAGGATCCCCTTTCCTCAGTCCTTCCTCCAATCCTTCCTTGCTTGATTTTTTAGGTTTAGATTTTGGTTTCGGAGGATCTTTTGGTGCCTCAACAACTGGAGGAGTTGACTTGCGACGTTTAGGTATCGGGGAATCTTTTGGTGGATCTTCTGATGCCTCAAAAACTGAAGGAGTTGATTTGCGACGCTTGGGCACTTTCTTATTTTCTTTCTTTTCCACTTTAACGGGTTTATATGCTTGGAAGAAACAACCGATTGATTCACAGAGACAGGTGGACAATCGACTCGGATTTGGTGCTCCACAGCGAACTTTTTTACCGAAAAGATACCGATCGCTAGGAGTTGGGTTCATTGTAAATTGGGTTTCTCTCTGTTTATTATGCCGTTGCTTTTTTGAAAATATATTGCGCGAATATTCATCAGAAATTGGGGGGAAAATATGGGAAACAGTACGGTTTAGATCAGGCGGTGTGTTGGAATATGGTGGGTTAAAATACGTATTACTAGGCAGAGTAGGCTGCTTGTTATAATCTGAAAGGTACAGATAAGACGTACTCGTTGGACTGGATTGTTTACTTCTATATGGTTGGTAATGATAACTTGAGCCATTTTGATCTTGCTGATTACAATAACATGGTTGATCAATAAAAGTTTGATCATCATTTTTAACGGTCAATGTGACGTTGATCTTTATATTTTCATCATCATCTAGATAATATTCATTCTGTGTACATTTAATTACTGGCTGACATTTGGGAGAACATGATGCGCATTTTATTAGACAATTTGTAGGATAGGATGGAAGGTTCGCTGCTGGGGCATAACTGTGAGAATCAAAAGATGGTGAACATAAACTTTGCTGATTATAAATATATGGAATTGATGGCTGTGACCCAATCAAACCATAACGAATATCTTTCCATTTAAGATTACTCAATTCATGTGAATTTTTACCATGTTCTTTGCATTTGCAGTTGGGAAAGAGACAGTTTCTCGAATAATCGTTTTTGGTACAGCTTGGTTCAGTCGGCGAAAATCCACATGACGATTGTGAATACGGTTTTAATAAAACGGTGGGTCTTTTAGCACATACACAGGTCTGACAACCGGAAGTTCCATTGTTTAAATATAGGCTCATTTGAGGGCTTTCTGGCTCAGGCACAAAATAATGATGAGTATTCGGCGTAATTGCTCTTACAGGGTTTCCCAACATTTGTTGTTTAGTTGAATTATTTAAGAACTTTGCAGAATCTGCATACATCGATTGAGTATAGAATGGTAAGTTTCCGTATTTGACATCTGTGTTAACTTCATCATCATCATCATAATCATCATCATCATCAACATCATTCTGGTAATAGTTAAATTGTTTTAACTGTTCATGTTGATGCAAGTAACGACGGCTGGGTGTATGTTTTGGATAGATGAAAAAATAAGAAACGGGTTTACCTGAACATGGAGTGCATTTATTACAAAACATTTTTTACCAAAATTAAAATAGAAAATTTTTGGGCATTGGCAGGTTTCAAGCAAATTTAATGAATTAAAGTGATTTCCAATGAGTAAGAATTTGTGCTAATCTGTAAATGTTTATGTAGATTATGTGTTTTATTTGTATTGTAAGTTATAAGCTTTCGTGGGTTTGTGACAGTGAGAATTTTATACAATTTACATCGGTGTTTGTTGGAAATATCCAAATAGGATTTTTCAATGTTAGATGACTCATCGACACAAAGTTTGTTATCTTGCCAGTTGCGGTAGTTTATTATTTGTTTTGTTAAATCATGGTTTATGTCCATTATTTATTCATTTGACGCACTTCTTGGAGCTTTTTATAAATGTTCCTGGGCTCTTAAGTGTTGGCTTCAAATGTAACAAAAATCTGTTTAATGCAAATATTTTTTATACATATTAAAAAAGTACAAGAAAAAAATAAAAATTTTAGTCTAGTGGCTTTCCAGACTGCAAAGGCGGATCTAGCCAAAATAAGTGTGGAGAGCCAAAATTTGATGGTAAGCAAAAATTGAAAACACTTGGAGACGTTTTTATATGATTAACGGACAATTTTATGGCCATTTTTCTATTTAATGCTGTGTTTTCATATATAAAAACTGTGCTTTGAGTTTGCCAACTTTTAAAAAAAATTACAGCAAAATGTAAGTTGACTGTTGTTGGCCATGGCCCACCCTCAGTCCCCCTTAATCGGCCACTGCCAGTCTACACCATTTTTAACGGCGTTTTAAATATTTAACATGGGGAAGCACTCTTTGATGGCCACGATTGAAACCAGACTTTTTTGTTTGTAAACTTGCTTCTGCCAGATCAAAATAAAACGCGCGGAGAGATGGCGTAACGATGAAGCGCCTGGCACAACTGGTGCAGTGACTGGGTTCGATTACTAATAGATCCTCGTCTATCTCATGCAGTTCATGCGATGCGTTGTTAGAAAATTATTTTTACTCACACTGTTTGTTTGTTGTTGATACCGCAGAAAAAATATTCAAGAGAGAATCGTATTTAATAAATAAAAAAGAAGCAAACTATAAAAAAGTCTTTTGATGATTATTGTGAAAATGTTAGTCCCCTTAAATTAGCTAGAATTAAATCGTAACGGTTTAATATTAACATTTTTGTTGTTTCCATCAGCAAAATGAAATTGTTTTCATTTCAATGTCACATCAATTTTGAAGAATTATAGAAGAAAAAAATTTCATATCAGCATCTATAAATCTGAAATAATTTATAAATTTTTAGGAAAATTTGAAAGTATATAAATAATAATCTGATAAAAACACATATCAAAAAAGTCCACTTTGACGTTTCTAAGCCGTCTTCCTAATATATTAAACCGCATTTATCGTATTAACCTAAAACGTTTAACTTTTCAATAACATGCCTTTACAAGTTAGTTTTATTTAATTGTCTAATGAATTTGGATGACTCTACTTGCTGAGATAATGATTTGTTTGGTTGACGTTGAAAGATAAAACATCTGATGCTAACGTGTTGCTTCTTATATTTTATCATCCGGCTGCTCTCCTAATATTTCAATGGTCCTGCCAGAAATGTTTCTGCCAATGGCTGTAACGCGGAAGCTCTTATTTATTATTTTTAAACATCAAAGTTTATTTAAAATGTTTCTCAATATCGAATACAACACTAAAATATTTTAAACGTTAAATTATTTTATTTGTTATTATTTCGTTAACAATCAACTTTATTATCATAATTTATGCACGCCGGTCTGTTTTTATAAACATTAATTTTTTGGTCTCCTTTGTTTCCTGGTTTGTCAATTTTTTTGGTTATTTCATTTTTAATCGTACGAAAGATTGTTTACGTTTTAGTTGTTCGCATTCTGTTTGTAAACAGTTGGTTACGTCGGTTATGTTTAAATGTGAATTCAAGTTCAAGTTTTTAAATTAGTTTGAGATAAGTAAATTAAAATACCAAAAATACCGGTCGCAAATTGCGAATGTTAGACATAAAAAATAAATATTTATTGTTAGTTATGTTGAAGCTTATGGAATGGTTTCCTGTTAAATCAATGCAGATGTCGTAATAACTCGTACTGTAAAATTATATGTCAAGATTGATACAATATAGGTAGGATTGAGAAATTGTGTCATGATACCCGGTTTGAATGACCTCTAGAACTAGAATTAAAGTGTCTGATGTGTCAGGTGAAAAATTGTTTAAAAAACAAAAATATAGATGATGACTTTTACTTATTTATTTGAGTTGATTCTTACTAATATTAGTTTAATCTAATTCCATTTTTTCACAAAAAAAAGTGAAAGAGTCAGCCTAGCAATAAATGGTTATCTAGGGTTGACTCCGATAAAACAAGAAATAACATAGTAAGTAATCCAAAAAATGACACGATAACATAAATGAGTAAAATAAATGTCTTTTAAATTCTTCAATGTTCTTAAATTTTCATGAATAAACTTAGAAATAAAACATTGATACATTTAAACTTAAAAAATGAATAATATTAAAAATAAAATATTAATACATTTAATTTAAACAATTTAAAAATGTTCTCAACTTCTTTTTAAATTCTGTCAGATTATTAATTAATCTTAAATATTGTGGCAAATTATTCCATTTATAAGGTGCGTAATAACAAAAGTTCCTGGATGTTATTTTATTTCAATTCATTAATGTCTTAATTATATTATTATTGTTAGTTCTGTCAATCCTGGGGTAAGCTATAAATTTAATTGTATTAATTAACATTACATCAATTGAAATAAAAGTTTTATAAAAACCAAAACTACAAAACGTTTATTGACGTATGACAGTGTGTAGAAAATAGGAGAAAATGCTTTTTGCCATTTTTTCATATTTTTCATTAGCATTTTCATACAACAAATTATCCACGTTAAAATGATGAGAACATATTTTATTTCTTTCCAAAAACATGCATCATAAAAATAAAATTAAAATGTTCAAAGATCTTGTGATCATCACTTATTAAAGTATGAAAATAATGATAACAATAGTATTAATAATAGCAATAACCAGTATTCCTCGTCGTAAACATTACTTTCATCATCGTCGTCATCATCAAAAGTGCCGTTTTCATCATCTTCATCATCTGGTTTCTGCT
Organism: Helobdella robusta; assembly: GCF_000326865.2. Classification (NCBI taxonomy): domain Eukaryota; kingdom Metazoa; phylum Annelida; class Clitellata; order Rhynchobdellida; family Glossiphoniidae; genus Helobdella; species Helobdella robusta. The sequence goes on along the minus strand of NW_008704261.1, from coordinate 794,005 downwards.
GGTTTCATTTCTTTTTTCCAGGTTTTCCTTTGTCGGTTGCCTGTGGCTTACCGCCTTGAATGGTTATTTTATATCGGTGCAACGATTTTTTAAAACGTGGGTGTGTGTGCGTGTGTTTTGTATTTGTCTATATTCTTGCTTTACCAATTATGAATAAAAGAAATAAATTTTTATGTAATACATATGCATTGTGTCTGTGAGAGTGTCTTCATGTGTGTTTCTGCGTGTGTGTGTCTATTTTTGTGAGTATGTGTTTTAAAGAGTGAATCTGTTCATCATATCATTTGCCTCATCCGGTTTTTATGTTTCCTGTGTAAAGGCTATTTTGCACATTTGGGAATTTCACAAATTCGCTTTATATCTTTTTTTTAATGAAAATTTTTATAATTAATTTGTGTCAGTTATTCAGCTACCTTTTGGTGCTGAAGACTGGCCTGGCGAGTTAATTTTTTTTAAATTCATGAATACAAGTTATATGATGAAATAATGACTATTTTTAAATGATGTGCTTATTTTAGTTAACTTGAATTGTTGAATTATGTATGTTTGTGTTTGTACGTTTGAGTGTGTGTGTGTGTGTGTATGTGTGAGTGTGTGCGTCTACACATAATTTTACGTGGTCTGCGTTTCTGATCAAGAATTATTAATTTTTTTTAATAAATTTCCAGAAGTACCTACGATACCCACCCCCATACATAGCAGCTTAAATTTTGACAAACAATTTAATATTATTTTATTATTTTTTACAATAAAAATTTAAGCATCTTCAATAAAAAAATGTGACTAAAAATCACTAAATAATTTATTTATGTATTCACAACAATATATGAATATTTCTTCTCTTTTTTAATTAATTAAGGTTTCCTTTATTTATGAACTTGTACAAAATATTCTCTGCACGCAATAACTTTATGAATGAACTTTTAGCCTAACCTTCGTCAAGTGCTAATGTGCTAATTTTTAATTGCGATATTATTATATCTACATTTAAAATTATATAAGATATATAATTGAAAACATTATATAACGAATATTTAACAACTTTTTATCGCAATGTTTTCTTGCAAACATTAACGCCGAATTCAGTTAACAAAATCAGAAAATTCTTTCAGTTGAACTTCATTTAAAAGCGTTTTATTTAATCTTTATTAAAATCACAATCCTTTGTAAGTCAGTTGAACACAGGACAGTTAAACTTTAGATTATGCTAGTACCTTCTGTCTCTGAAATTTTCCATAAATTACAATATACAATTTTTAAGAAATATGTTGATTCTTAAATTTATGAGATCCCTTGAAACGCATCAAGTAATAAATTACAATAAGAAAAATTTCTCAAAATTCTCAAGACAATTAAAATTAAATCAATGGACGACAATTAATATAAATCATTTCCTGTTCAACATTTAAAACATCACAACATTTAAGATTACGATTTCCTAAAAAAAAAAAAAAAAAAAAAAATTCAACGTAACATAGTTCAGAGTTAAAATTCCATTGGAAATACGGTGATTATTTTATGACTAACGTGCATGCGGTTCGGTGCTTGCGCGTGCATACAATTGTGCATTTGGTAAATAAGGGGTGTTGTGGGTTTGATGTTTTTTTTTTAATACAAATATAAATGTACAGTTGAGTAGGAAATCATGTATATAACTCTGCACGGAGGTGTTTCTCAAATGTTGAAACTTAAATCTTTTACAAGAATTGTTTGGTTCTGCGTTTGTCAGATGTAAGAAAAAATATTATTTTAACTTGTAGATGTCAAAGGTTAGGAAAAATATTATTATAACTTATATAGATATTTGAGATATTTTTAGATATATTCGAATAAGACATTTTTTTACAATAATTTTTTCATTGTGCCATGCATCATAAGTTCATCGGTTCTAAATACAAGTATGCAAGATTGCACATGATGATGTAATCATAATTAACACTGAGGTCGTCTGTAAGGAAGCCACTTTATGCTTAAATACTAATGAATATTGTGTTGAAATAGGTTTCAAATAAATACAACAAATTTTGTTAATGGTTCATTTTTCGATGTTAATTTAACCTTCATCATCTGAAAATTTAAATCAAAACATGGAACGATTAATTAATTAGCAGAAAAACCAGGAATAAATTTTCAAAAACTATGTAGTGTTTGTTTACATTTGATGTGAAACAAACCAGCTTTGGCGTTTCAAATTTGCCGGTTATTTTATTTTGAAAATATATTTACAAATTCAAATTAGTTTTCTGAAATGACAAATGATAATCCTTTCACGCCAACTGGTTTCACACACCAAACACACACACAAATACACAGACACACACACACACACTGCTAAAAAAACGTTAGATATCAGAAAAGTTATGTTAAAAATAAAAAATTCCTTGAATTGTTTAAATAATAGATAATGGTAATTATAATTTAGGATTGCAATGAGCATATGTGTGAATAAATCCCATTTAAATTGTGCATTCGAGATATCGTTTACCATCGACATCTGAAAATTAAAACAAGTGTCGACACGTGAATTAATTTTTCAAACAATTTACCAAATATAATTTTTTATAAATGTAATTATTTTATTTTTCTTTCAATTGAAATAATTTTTTTTTTCAAAAGTTACACTTGAAAAGTAACTATTTACGTCAGAAACATAGCTCCGAAAGAAGGGTTTGGAGTCTTTAGCCCCGCCCACAATTTTCAATTTGGTTAGGGCTAAGGTTGAGTTTTGAAATATCTCCTCTCCATATGAAATATCATCACGTTAAACCGTTACAATTTCTAACGGCAATAAAATTTGTCGAGTTTTAATAAAAACCTATTTTAACGACGAAAACTAATTAAAAATAAGTGAAACCAAAAAAAAATCATCTTTTTGAAATTATAAACTTTCAATGCTTTCTTGCGAAGAGTTTTTGGCTACGCAACTTGTTCATACTATAAACTCTAACGACAAAAACTATTCCACTGTTAATCTTACTAATCCATTCATCTTTTATCCGTCCATTCCTAACCTTGCATTGTTGATTTGGCTTCTACAGAAAAATCCAAAAAAGATTATCGTGTAAATGTAATAGCGATGAAATGAGTCTGGTCTGGTCATGCATCGCAGTGGCAGGGCTCAAAATCAGAGAGATTCTCGCCTCTTACAGGCGTACCATTTGATGCCTGGCTGCTGAGTCACACGTTTTTAAATATGCTCTCTATTTCCTCTTCTCTCTCTCTCTCTCTCAATGAAGCCAAATGAAAAATTTCTTGTGTATGTTTGCGTACAAACCAAAATTAATTTTACGGCCTGCTGGCCCTAGATTTTACCAGATTCAAAATATTATATTCAATGTAAAGATCATCGCAACAATAAACCTTTTTTATTTGAAAATTCATCTAGTGCAAATTTTAAATTTGTTCAACAATCCATTCATTGTATTAAATTTTGAGCCATGTTGTCCCTAGTGCTAGCGTGAATTATTTTACGATAGCTCAGTAAGTAAAAACAACCTCTGCTATTTAACATTGTTGTTGATCCATTGCAGCTTTGAATACAGTCTTTCCTGAATTAAGCAATTTTAACTCATCTTGTACGGCTGATGCGGTGCTTGCACATTAGTAGTGGATCAAGGATCGAGACTACTTTGGAGGAGGTGACAAAAATTTTGAATTTTGACAGGGCCAAGAAATTAATAAAACTTTTCCTAGTGTGGCCAAATTAGGTTGCAACCTATTTTTGATTATCACATCAATTGTTGGTCGATTTTTTACATAAAACGGTTTTTTTGTGTGTGTGTTTAGTGTGTTTTTTATTGACTTAACAATAGTACTGCCCTCCTAGAGCCACCACTGTTGCCCTAAGATACAAAAGTATGTTTTCGTACCACTTTGATTTCATCTACTTCCACTTCAAAAGCTATTAAATTTTTTTGTAATTATTAATTACTTATTCTATTAAATTCAAATTATAATAATTTATTATTATTAAATGGCGTGAAGTGAACGCTCCTATGCCTCCAATAAGAAAAAAATATATAATTAACCCACGACATTATATATAATGAAAAGTAATTTATGCACATGCAATGGAAGCCAAGCATATAACAACGTACAGACATTCCCGAAAATGCGATTGTATAATGCAAGATTTGGGTTAATAAATTACCGGCATAAGTTTATAACTTAATAAACAATGTGCACGTATACCCAAACCTTAACGCATTTTAATTACATGTTTTAAAAAATGTGTATGCGTTCACTAGAACTCTACTTTTATTAATAATAATAATAATAATAATGGAACAATGGAAACACTTTTTATTATTGAACCTCAAAAATCTAAAATCAAATTTCATAAGTATATAAATGATTATAGTCATCAATGCTCATCATTCACATCAGAAAATGATGATAAAAAATTATACAAAAAATTGTTCATGTTTTGTTCCTTTCACAGTATATTGCATACGATGAACTAATTGCACAATTTGTTAGGTTATCTTTAAAAATGTTTGGCCAAGTTAAATTGATTAAGGACAGTTTAAAAGGATTGTAGAAACCTATAGGACTAATCTCAAAAGTGATCGAATGTTGAGGCCTCCGTTTTTATAGGGCAAAGTCAGAATTTCCGCAACACAACTGCTGACCGGAAGTGAAAGCCAACCTCTTACCGATTCTGTGATCATTGCGTCGAGGCTTTTTTCGATCCATGTAACAGGTATGTCGTATACTCTTAAATCAAATGAGAGTTGCGATGGAACAAAATATTTTAAAATTTGTAGTTTCCATTGAGCGGTGGTGGTGTCTAACTGATCAATTGCGTAATGGTTCTTAGTTTAAAATGAAGATGGTCTTTTACTTTCGTATTTTTGCCTTCAAAATCATATTTTCTACCCAAATATGTAAATTGTTCGTTGATACATATTTGAAGAATTGACACATCATCAAGTGATAATCTGGGTAGAAATTGTTCAAACTGACCTTCTTTCTCGCGCATTCCAAATGTGCAGCATTTGTCAGGTCTTATCTTCATGCCTGTCCATTGGCACCATGCATTGTTGATATTGATCAGCCTCTGGGCACCTTCTGTGCTGTTGGCGACAATTGCGGTATCATGTGCAAATTGGAGCCATGCTTTTGATTTTAGATTAGCTATAATAATAATAATAATAAAAATAATAATAATAATAACAACAACAACAATTATAACAGTAATATTATTATAACTAATGCTATTTACAATCTTATCTAGTTTTCGCGTCAACTGCTGTTATTATTATAATTATTTTTTAATTTGCATGAGTTGCATAAATTTAAATAAATATAAATATATGCATAATGTGATGCGTGATTAATTATAATAAATTATAATAAAAATTAAAAAACGAAAGTGAATTTTAATTTATAAAATTCATCACGAAAAAAATTTAACAAATCGAAAAAACACTTTTACTACCTGTAGAGCTATTAGAACATTTGGACGTTTCATCAGCTTTCTTTGAACTTTTTTATTTTGTTTTCCTTGAATCTTTTTTAATTATTATAAATACAAAATTCACTTACAAAATTTGGTATTTAAAATTTAATAGAAATTTTGACTAATATAAACATCTTAGAGTACAGAAAAATAACTTGGGTTAACGAACAACCTTTGAGAACTCTTGCACTTCTTTCATTTTCATCAGAGTTTTTCTTATCTGAGCTTTTCTTTTCATTTTCTGATATCTTTTTTTCTGTTTCTTCTTTCTTTTATGTCTCTGTCTACCACGTTCTTTGTTATCAAATTTCTGATTTTGTTTTTCATTTCTATGCTCCGCATTGTCGTTAACTGGATTATATTGCTGGCAAGTGTTACCAAGCGGCCTTCACGAACATGGTTTTAATCCGGTTTCAATCAATAAATCATTAAGTAAATCCAGGAGTTTATCATTGGTAAGCGGTTGCTGCTGAAATGATTTTTTCAAATTGGTTGTTGAATCAGAATTCTTTGAAGTGGCGTCAGTTGAGAATGTTTCAGTCTGTTGTCTATTTTCATCCAAACAAATCGTAAACTTTTTCTTTCGTTTTTGATATTTTTCATCATCATCTATTACTGAATTATTGTCCAAGTTACCAGACGTCAAATTAATTGCATCTAGCTGGTCATCTATTTTGACGGAAACCGTAATTTTAATTTTAGTGTTATCTTCATCTTCTAGGAAGTATTCACCACGTATACATTCTTTTTTTGGTGGATATTCTTGAACATTGGTCGCTGTCTTATTTCTATTAAAGTTGTTTGACATCACGGGTAAACGGCCATATGGAATGGTGGTACTTGAATTGAATACTTCACTATATAAATTATGTGGCTCTGACTGTCTAGAGGCAACATGACTTTGACTTTTATGTGTTGTGTTGTTGTAGCAACTGCATGTAGTGTTATCCAACACATAACTTTGACTTGCGAAATTCATGCCGTTGGCAGTAAATGAGCAGGATTTATCTTCATAAAATGGTTCAGACAGATAAAGTTCTATCGACGATAATGACGCATTCACAATTCCGTTTGTGGTTAAACAATCCCAGTAACTAGGAGTTTTCTCAAATCGACATGGTTGTCTTTGATTTGGTCTATCTGAAGTCCACGCTAGCTGGTGTTTTTCATTGTGGTCATTTGTTCTTGAACACTGGCCAAAACCCGATCTTTGGTTTATTCCAAGAGAAAACTCAGCAGAATTTTTGTGCGTTTGATTATTTTTTGTAAAAGCATGTTTACACACAGATTGTCTTGACTGTTGTCTAGACGGTTTTTTAGATAGTTGACTAGAAATATACTTATTACAGGAGCACTGATCAAAACACACTTCCCGACTATTTGTTTTAACAATAGAGTTTGGTGATGATGGATAACTAAGGTTTGTTTGTTGTTTATAATTTGACACGTTTTTTGTATTAGAATAATTTTTTCCTGCTGGTTGAAGATACAAATTTTGCGGAGTCCTGTTATGTAGAAACTGAGCCAAAAAAGTGTTTGTTGATGAATTTATCCTAGGAGGTTGTTTATAGTTGTGCGGTTGAAATTTAGGATCGAACAGATTGGGACAGCATGTCAGAGAAGGTTGTGAGCAGGGTTTGCAATTATTGGAAGACATATTTTTAGATCAAGGTTGTTTCACTTTGAAAATTTATAACACCGTCAATTCAGATATGAGCATCTCATGATAGAAAGGTCATTTAGTTGATGAACTACCTTTTTGACGCCGATCTATGCAAAGTAATCTATAAATTTAAAGTAAGTTTCGGGATGTGTCATTTGTACGTTTTATAATCGCGTATAAATCCAATAAGCAATATTTTGAAAAAATTACTGAATTTTAAAACATTTTCTTAATTATATAATATTTAAAGTCTTTGATTGGGCTCACATCTACCAATTCATAATCATTCATACCCTTAGTTAAGATGAAAAGTGAAGCGTGAATAGAAGCGTCAGAGAAAATCGTCACAAAAATGACGAGTTTTGCGTGGAAAAAACTTTTAGTACAATTTTGAGAAAAAAAACTACGTATTTTATTGTAGACTGTTCTAAAATATCTTCAAATATTTTTATAACCAAACATTAAATTTGGCTATCAGTGCGCAGATGGTGGCAAGCTACTGGGCCAAATGCTGGGTCAGTCAGTCACTCAAACAAACGACACCTTTTCATTCATTTACTTATTATGAATTATTATTCATTTATCCAATTATTTGTAATTAATAAACTACGTTTAATAATCAAATACAAACATACAAACAGAGTCTAAATTGGAAATTATTTTTTTAAAACATAGTACATCACAAATAACAAAGCATGAGATTTGGGATGGTTTATTAATGTTTGACCGTAGTTTAATTTATTAGTCGGTGACTTAGTTTTTTATTTGCAAAATTAATAAAGTAAATATGACAAAGCAAAATAATTTAATGTCTCACATGTTGATGATGAAGATTTTTAGACCTATCCAGTTCTGTTTTTTTTTATGTCATTGTTCACCGTTGTACCTTTCAACCATATTGTGCACATTTATTTTTTTTGTTTATAGCATTTACATTTTTTGGTTCCAGTTGTGCTGAAATATTTTTGGTCAGTTTTCAAATTAACTCGGTTGTTGTATTAGCGATCATAAAAGCAATCAGAGTTAAGTATTGGTATGTTTTTGTGTGTTTGACTGTTTGCGATTTTTATTTTTATTTTATTTTATTCACTGCACAAGATTGTTTACGTTTTGATTGTTTTTCATGTGTTACGTGTGAGAAATGTAAAAGTAAACTCCATAGAAACTTGAAAAAATTCAAACTTCTTATCCTTTCTATGACCTCACCACCATATTTATACTAGCTGTTCCAGCCTGGTCTTGGGGTTGCTCATGAATTTAAAATTGTCCTCAACTAGACGAGATTCTGCTTAATTGATTGGCGTCAGCCAAGTTTCACCTCTTCTTTTTGGTCACGCCATCTCGTTAAATAAAACTTTTTCAGAATTTAATGACTTTCTTCTTTTTAAAACATTGTTTATATTTAATATTTGTGAAAATGATGTAGCCGCTACAAATATTATTTTTTTTCCGGATTTAAAAAAGAACACTCATAAAAGAACCACATTCAACGTGAGCAAATTTATATGATTTACATTTGATTTGCGATAACACTAGTTCCCGTAAACAAATTAGTGACACGGATAGCAAAAACCAACAAACAAACAAATTTATAAAATGTTATTTGGCAATATTTTTTGACGTAACCAAAAAACCAATGAATAAAATGGTATGTACAAACTCTAATACGATACATTGATGACAACATATATACATAATTTAATAAATTTGAAGAAAGCTTGTGAAAGAGTCCGATCGACAATACTCTTGTCACTTTTAGGAATGACGAGAATAATATTATTTGCCGTGAAGATAATATCGAATCGGAAAATTGTAGCTGTTTTTGGAATGTTTGAGGTTATATTTTAGCAGGGAATGTATTTATTTTTATTATTAAGTTGCCCATGAATTTGATAAGATTAAAGGTCAATTAAAGGTCAATTACTCTCTTCCAAAGTTCAGAGGATTCAACAAAGCGTACAAACATCGAAAATGAATATGTGCTATATGACGTATCACACACAAAGCACTCAAAGTTAGCTCAAGGTTAGCTGCCAAATCCCTAATTTAAGTCTTGTTCATTTCATATCATTGCTGGTTGGCATGCATTCACAATTATCCATTCTGAATTTTTGTACGAGTTAAACTTGTAATAGAGTTATTAATCAATTACGTGCTTATATTAATGTATCCACTATCCAATTTTTTTCTGTAATTAGTGTTTCATTGGTTGAATTGAAAGGTAAAAATTTTGATAAGAGCAGTCAGTCACAAATTATAATTAAATCGTTAGATTCAATATTTTTATTCGATTGATACTTCAAGGATAATTTGAAACATGGATTAATTTCTTTTAAATGTGATATTTTCAGAAATTATGAACAAATGCATTTTATTGTACGGCACGTGAATTTTGATCAGAAATCTTCGCAATTTGTAATTAACATTTAACGGTTAAATTTTTTTAAAGTTTAAAAAATCAAAAACATCTGACATAATTTTATTTTTAAATTTCAATTTTTTTTCATGCAATGATGTAAACAATTATTTTTAAAATTTAAGAAGGATTAAAATAAAATAATATACAACTAAAGCCATTTTTAATTATCAACATCATTAATACCGGATAAACCAACATCACTAAAGAAATGGACAACGTTGACCTCCGCTCACAATCATCCGCACATTCCTTTTTTGATAATTTCAAGTTGCATTCTCACCAACCTTGCTACTCCTTCTGATATTTATTTCAACAAGCACCAAATCCGATACCATTCCTACCATATCATACACCATAATTTAACATTATAGACTCAATATTAAACCAAAACACCATTTTTATTTTCACTCACCATTGTGACCAATAGTCAACATTTTTTTTGTGGTCACCCAACCATTCTTGTTTGCGTCATCATAGTTTCTTTCACCAACAACATCAACAACGCCAGCGTTATCATCTTTACCTTCATCATCACCATCATCATCTATATCATCATATTATTTATCATCTTGTCGGAAGTCATTACCATCACTACAAACAACATTTTTGGTTGTTTTACAATTTGTATCATTATCACCATCTTTGACATCAGAGTTGAAGTCATCGTCATAACCTTCTTCTTCATCTTCATCATAATGATCAGCATAATCATCAACTTCCTTTCACCACAACCATCATCATTTTCACAACCATTACCACTATCCTCATCATCGTCTTCACCACCATCATCACCGTTCTCATCCACACACCCATCATCATCATCTCATTTCTTTTTAGCACCGGGTTTGGCTTTACTAGCTGGTGCCTTTCTTTTGACTGCTGGAGCTGGTTTTCCTTAAAGGTGTGAGTATGTGTATAGGTGTGTGTGGGTTAGGGTAATTTTGCATGTGTGAGTATATATGTGTGTCTTTGTAATTGAATTTCATTTATTGTAGTGAAAACTTGATTCCTGTTGTTTGTAATTATTAAAATTATCTTGATAAATATTATGATTATATTATAACTTGAAGAACACTCATCATCACGTCTACCTTTTGCTTTTTTATCTGAAAAAATATTTTTTATAAATAATTCAATACAATTATTTCGTTAATTGAGCTCTTTTTTTTTATAAATAATACAAATGTGAAGAAAAATTCATGAAAGTAATAATATTTTTTAGTGTAACATAAAAACCAATACCGTCTTTTCCTGTATAATATTATTGATATAATGTTTGTTATATTTTTTAATTTATTTTTAGAGAATGGTGAAAAGTTTTTGTGTCATCATTCTGAGAGGTGTAAATATTCAAAAGCAGTAAATTGGGTTTTATTTATTCGGGTTGGTATATATTCAACTTTTCTCATTAAAATTTTGCTGAACTAGGTTTATTTGAAATCTGAGTTTATTATTTGTTTAAAATCATCAACAGTTTTTTCTATCTTCTCTTTCACTCTCTTTCTCTCTCTCTCTCTCTCGCTCTCTCTCTATTTCTCTCTCTTTACTATCCATAACCATCCATCTATTCATCCATCTCTCTTTCTCTCTCTCTAATCCATCCATCCATGTATCTATCCATCAATTCATTCGTCTCTATCTCTCTCTTTTTTTCTCCATCTATCACACTATCAACTTACCTTTGGACGATACTGCCCCTGTAAGAATGATGAAAATTCAATCATTTATTTATATCTCGAAATGATATTATTTTTCCTCAAATATTTCTTCATCCAATCATACTTTTAGTTTTTTACGATAATTTCTTTAATTTAAACACAGCTTCAGTTTTGTGTGTTACTATTTGTAATAACTAATTAGTAATTGAGAGTAATATCAAATTAATTTGTGGACCACAGGAAAGAAATTGAATTAAAATTGTTGGAAACCTTTCCCTCCAGCTGATCCTTTGAATTCAATTAATTAAATGATTAATTTTTTTGTAATTAATTAATTAATTATCATTGAAATTAATTTAACATTTACATCTAATGAAGTTAGTTATTTATATTTATTGAACAATTATTGATATTACTTGTCCATATATTAATTATTGATAGACATTATTTAAAAGGTGGATTTTATTTCGTTATCAGAACAAAACGAAATTTCATTTAGCAGCAAATATTTCAAGGAATTTAATCTGTTGCACTTTTCCTAAGTTCAGAGGTATCAACAAGACACAAACATCATATGCGAATACATGCTAAACGATGCATCTGTATCCGTATCTGAAATTTGTACATCGCCTCTCCGATAAAATTTCAGAAGCGCTTTCTGATGGGCACACCGTTGAAATTATGATGCTTCAAAATTTTTTTGAACGGAAGACTCTCAGTGATGGAACTATTTTTCAGTTGTACAAGATGTTAGTTCTAAACTTCAGCTGCAATTACTGCAAACCTAGCCTTCAGAATATTTGTCGATCTGAATACCAGATGGATCAAGTTTTCATGGCCTGGTGACCTCAAATGACGGCGTCCTTGAAATCCGACGCCGGCACCTGTTGTTCACTCAGGTTTGCCATTTTAAATTTTATCCATACCGGAAACCGTAGCCAATGCAACTCCTCACGCATGTATTTTGAGATGGTGTGAAATTTTGATACGCCATCCAGGATTCTTGCTGCAGCGTTTAACACACGAAGCATGTGATTAACGAGGATCTCTTTGTCGTATTCGAACCCAGTTACTGTGCAACAGCACTAGTCGACCTTAACTACTAGGCCACCACGCCACCCAAATGCTACAATTGAAATATTTAAAAATTTATCGAATCTAGCCAACCTTTGCGAGACGCTGAAAAAACGTTTTAAAATATTTTTTTAATAAACTGGTCTGTAGAAAACTTGTAGTTTACTTTATTTTCTTAATTGATCTCAATTCCATAACATTTTCTTTTTTTTCTGTTCTGCCATTTATGTTGAATTTAATTCATTTTTTTCTGACTGGGTAAGAGACATCTTGATGCCCTCTGGTCAGTTGTTAATCAAATAAAAATAAATATGTATTCTGAATGAAATGTTTTCCCCAGTTTTAGTCTAGATGGTTGTCTGGGCGGTTATCAAGCTGGCTGATTAGTAGTAGCAGTAGAATTGTGATAGAAGTAAAAGTAGTTATTGTCGAAGTAGCATAGTAGTAATAGCAATAACGGTTTTAGTAATAGTAGTAGTAGTAGTAGTAGTAGTAGTAGTAGTAGTAGTAGTAGTAGTAGTAGTAGTAGTAGTAGTAGTAGTAGTAGTAGTAGTAGTAGTAGTAGTAGTAGAAGCCGTTAAAGCAGCAAAAATGTTAATAAAATCGTGCTTTTGTAATGAAAGTTGTTGTATAGAGAAATCTTTAATTTAATAATATCGATTCAATGCAAGGAGCGTGCAAAAATTTCATAGTGGATAATTTTTGGTATTTAAAATATATTTTGAAAAAATTAATTTTTAATTGAAAGTATTATTTTAATGATAATTTTAACATCGAATAAAATTTGTCAATAAAGACAAAAATTTGATTTTAATTATTCCGATGATAAATTGATTACTCTAACTTTTCATAAAATTTTAACCTTTTGATGGAGACGTTTTTTCCGCTGAAAATTATAATAATTTGAAAAATTAAAATAAAATTTTTGTAGGTTTAGCAATTTAATTTTGTATTTTGCTTTGAAATTACCAAACTTTAAAAATAAAAAACTTTTAACGTTTAAGCAATCATCATCGTTATTTATTATTTTTGGTGATGGTGATTATTTTCGGTTTTCTGATGTTGTGTTTAATTCAATTTTTTCAAATAATAAAAAACTTCACTTTTTGAAGGTGATGATTTATCTGATAAAAGTTCAACAAATTTTAAAATAGTTTAAAAATATATTACTACTAAATTTTTAATTTAATTTAAAAAACAAATTTTTTATAATAATTGAAACCTATCAATTTATTAAAAAAATTAAATTTATATAGCACTCTATACAAAGTTTAAAAGACTTCTGCTAACCAAAAAAATTTGTTAATAAACTAACATAATAAAGTTTAAAGTGGTTCGGTAGACTAGCATTTGTGAAAAAACCACTACAATATAAATAACCAGTATCCTAGTTACCCTAGCTTGATTTTAAAATTGCTGACTGAGGCCATTGAGACAATTTCATTGCTCAGCTGCTCAGCTTGTTCTAGGCGTTTATCACCCTGCTGCTGAAAATTTTTACTTTATAGGGTTTTCTGTCATTTTGAAGGCTTGTATTTATGACCTTTTAATTTTTTTTCTTTTTTCTAGTTGAAAAAACCTAGTGAACAGTGTTTCTTCTTTTCCAGTTATTAACTTATAGGTCTGAATCAGACCTCTTCTAAATCTTCTTTTTTCTAGTGTAGTTAATCCGCTTTTTTCAGTTTATCCCTATATTCTAGTTTTCCAACTCCTTCGATCATCTTTTTTGCTCTACGCTCTACCCGTTCAAGAGTGTCTTTATCCTTTTGCAGATCCGGACTTCAAACCTGTGAACAATAGTCAAGATGAGGGCGAAATAATGTTTTATACAAGTTTATAATGATCAATTTCTTTCTGCTCACCACCGTTCTTCCTATACATCAGAGTATTTGATTTGCTTTGGCTGCTGCCGAAGTGCACTGTTTTCATGTTTTCGAGCTTTTATGAAAAGTGATTCCAAGGTCCTTTTCTTCATTTGTAGATCGAAGGTCTTTACTGCCCAGTTGATACTGAAAGCCTTTGTTCATTTTTCCAATATGCATAACTTTATATTTGTCTATGTTAAACAGCATTTGCCAATCTTCAGACCATTTCTATAGTCATGTCAATCTTGTCAAATTTTGTCTTAGAACTTTCACATCTTCCTCGTTGTTGACCCTTTTCGACATTATGCCAAAGTCGATATCATTAATGTAGATAACAAATGGTAGAGGGCCAAGCACCAAACCTTGAGAAACTCCACTTGTGACGCAAATCCTACTTGTTTGTTTTATTAAAATAAAATAAAAAATCCATATTTTACTGATAAATTGAATATTTTAATTTTTCATAAAATTTTTCACCTTTTGTTGGAGACGATGTTTCCACTGAAAGTAACAAAAATTTGAAAAATTAAAAAAATTATTTTTAGGTCTAGCAATTTAATTTTTTATTTTGCTTTAAAATTATCAAATCATCAAAAATAGGATAAATTTTGTTTATAAGCTTTTTTCATCATTATTTATTACTTTTGGTGATCGTGATGTTGTATAATGTGGTGTTCAATTCAATTTTTTCAAATATTAAAAAAATTTACATTTTGGAGGTGATTTTTCTGAAGAATGTTAAAAAAATTTAAATAGTTAAAAAATTTTTTAATACTAAATTTTCAATTTAATTTTAAAATGAAATAATTTGATAACCAGATAAAATTTTATATAATAATTGGAACCTTTCCATTTATTTAAAAAAAATTTTATTTATAGAGCATAAAAGCTTTTCTGTTAACAAATAATATTGTTAATAAAATAAAAAAATCTATTTTAACTATTTTGTTAATAAAATGATTATTTTAATTTTTCATAAAATTTTCACCTTTATCCGCTTAAATTTAAAAAAATTAGAAAAATTAGAAACATTTTTGTAGGTATAGCAATTCAATTTTTATTTTGCTTTAGAATCGCCGATTCATCAAAAATAGGTAAGTTTTAGTTTTTGCAACTTTCAACGTCCAGCAGGAGACATGCGTTTGAACACGGTCTCTAGAAGTAGGAACAAGTACTTTGACATTAAACTACCGTTGAATAGTGACACTACAGCAGATTCAAGTGTTAATATAACGATACTGGACAAAATATGTCATTTTGTTGTTTGAATAAATTTGTTGAAGTCATATACGTATAAGGCCTAACTCTCAGTAAACAGAATAATTTTTATATTCTTGTGTGAAAAACTGCGATTAATGTGCCAAAAATCATTGATTGG
The DNA here is from genome assembly GCF_000326865.2 of Helobdella robusta. NCBI lineage: Eukaryota > Metazoa > Annelida > Clitellata > Rhynchobdellida > Glossiphoniidae > Helobdella > Helobdella robusta. Next base: position 778,487 of record NW_008704261.1, on the reverse strand, counting down.
CCTATGTCCACGTTAATGTCCACGTTCACATCATTATGTTGTTTGTGGGTTTTTTTAGCTTGTTTCGATTATCGATTGAATCAAGTAAAAATTGAATCAATGAATCTATATAAATGTATTTTTGATGAATCGAAATCAATGTAAATTTGATGAATTATATAACCTTCTTCTAATTTGGAAATTAATGACGTTTTACCTGGTGTCGCCTGTGTGGGAGTTTTTTCTGTCTCTTCAGTTTTTGAGGGTGGTTCATCTGTCTTAGTGGCTGCTTTTTCTTTCTCTTTATCTTTTCCTGGAGGCTTTCTCTTTTGATCTTTCTCATTTTCAGAAGTTAGTTTTCGATTTGACTTTCGATCTTTTCTCCCAACATTTTCATCTGAGGAATTATCGTCAATATTGGGTTTGCACGGTTTAAAAAAGTTGAAAAGCGGTTCAAAGAAGCCACTTGTTAACCCAGCTTGAGCTCCACAACGAACTTTTTTACCAAAAAGATACTGGTCATTTTGAGGATAAGCGGTTTCTGTAAGCCCATCATTTTGATCTTCATTGCAGAACATTGGGTCCTGGTAGATGGCGTTTTGATCTGATTCGTTAATGAAGTCACATTGACGCGAATTATCTGGATAATTGATATTGATGGGATAACTTTGGTTATCTTTCTCAACGCGCACCGTAATGTTAACTTTTGTGTTATCCTCGTCTCCCAAATAATATTCTTTTTGTGTAAACCCTACACGGGGTTGATAGTTTGAAGTAGGACAGCCACACGAGGGCATAGGATTTGAACATGGTGGGTTACAAGTGTTCGAAGGCTGTTGGTGTCGTGGGCCGAGAAGGCTGTGCCGAATTTGCGACCATCTTGCAGAATCTAATTTGTACGATGGACATTGATTTTTATAACTGTATTGATCTCCACTGTGTACATTTCTTATAAAGTCATCATTTTGGCCGTCGCTCGTGCAGCATCTGCAAAGATTTACAGAGTTGGGCAATCGTTTGCCAAGAGGCTTTTCAGCCGGTGAAAACCCTAAAGGTGATGGTGTCGGTGCAAATACTTTCGAAAACCTATTTGCACATACATTGCAACGTGATGAGGAGTTTTTAACGCTAGGGCACGCTGAAAGCTGTTGACACCTTGATTCAGGTCGAACGAGAGGATGAGGTATGTTGATGCTATCTGTTCGCACTGGCTGGTTTAATAATTTTTTTTTTTTCATGTCTCGTACAAGATGACCAGAATTGTACATTGACGGTTTTTGAAGTGCCGGATGTTCAAAACTGAAATTCGAGAAATAATTCTTTTCAGAAAAACTTGATTGAAAAGGTTCGAGTTGTTGAGAAGAGTAGTAGTGGTTGTCTGGGTTGAGATACCTATCAGAAGTTGGCATACAACCCAATTTGTAAGTGGAATAGGCCATATTTTTGCCAAGGCTTAAATTGAAGTATTCAATGTCTGCCCGAGCATTCGCCGAAACCACACAAACTGGTAAATTGGAGTTGCTCTCCAACAGCGAGTTGGAGTTTACGTTGCTGAGAGGTACTTCTTGGATGTTGGTACTTTTATGATTTTTAAATGATTTTGTTTTTGAAAAATATATGTCGTGATTTGGACTACAAACGTCAGATTTAGCAGCGGTTGTATTTACTAGATTTTCTCCTAAGGTACTGTCAGTAAAACAAAATTTATTTTTAAATTTTTGAATGTTTTTTGTCGAGTTGCTTGCACAATATTTGATAGAACCACATGAAGGAATGTTCACAGTGCTAGGTATTTCATCAACGAAATAGCAGCTGACTTGTGGGTTGAGGGGGTTATCAAGTTTGTGTTTTATAAAACGTTTTGTAGGAACATGGGCTGTGTCCATCATTTGCCCAAACTACTTCATTGGTGCTGGTCTTTTTGAATTTGTCCTTTCTTGCCACCTTTTAAAAGAGGTGTTATTAAAATTTTTTATTTGAGAAAATATCAATTAGTATTTTTTTCGGTTTCTCATTAGTAGATAATATTCAAAAGAATATGACTTATGATGATGATTCAACTATATTTATTTTTTTTCAGGTATAAATTTATGTACTCATAGTTTTGCTCCGTCTAAAACAAGAAACAAAGAAAAGCTGTGTTTTAGTTTTACTTAGAACGCAAAAATGTGTAAAAAATAAAGTATGCCATAAAAACTGCTTACTTCAACGTTATGTAAATTAATATTTACGTTGTAATATAGCGAAAATATTTTGAGTTGATAAAACAATAAATATATATACTGTATATATAAACTTAATTAATTCAATCTCATTTTTGTATCAACATCTTATTGAACAACAATTTTTAGTTTCAATATAACGTTAAATTTGTGAAAAAATGAGTCTGAATGAAAGTTTTGAAAAATTAATTTCAGCATGCAATAATACAGCATGTAAGATGACTTACGTAGAAACTGCCAAGTTTGGAAAGCATACATATCATCACATAGTTGGTAATCAACATAGCATGTCAACTGGAATGTACAATCGTTTGCTCTGAAGCTCTAAATAGAAATGTTGCAACTGAAGGTTTAAAAGATATCGCAATTATGTAATAATATTATAGACAGAAATTTTAAACAAAATTTTAAAAATCCTTAACCAATTTAAGTGTTACCTTCGGTAATTTTTTAACTAAAATTTTACTATTAATATATAAGGATAAAATTTACATTGTAAAAAAAACTTTTTAAAGAGATTTCTGTTAAATTTGACATTTGTTGTGCTAAATTTGAATGTTGTGATCGAATGGTGTAGCAATTAGATTCAAAGTGTTGATGCTAAATTTGGTTTTTAAAATTTGTGAATGTTACGCTAAAAAATTTCAAATGTAAATCTTAATAAATATAGTAGATTTATTTGCGATTCAATTCTCTTTTTATTCAATTGCTAACAAATCGGTGGCGCTTATGAACAAAAAATTTGGACACTTACAGGTTATCTCCTCCTGATAAGTTCAATTTGTTTTTGACAATCTCTCCTACTTATTTAAAACGAATCGTCTAATTCGTCATTTCGTCATACATCGGGAATCTTCGCTCATCTTGTGGAACTTTCACAACTTAACTAATTTTTATTTTTTCAAATTTTAGTTGCACCAGTTTCAGCTTATGTTATTGGAAGTCTTTCGATTTCGGATATTTCGTTTTTCTGTTGGTAAGTTCAATCGTTTTCAAAATTTTTTTTATATTTTATTTTTTCTTGTTTTTAAGATTGTTTACATTTAAATTGTTTATGCGGTTTTATAAACAAAACATTACGTCAACAAGAAATAAATGTGAACAATCATATTCAGTTTTATTTCCCATCATTATTAACTTTACTCTTTCAAACTCTAAATTCTAATAAAAATCTCATAACTTTACCTTAGTTTTTTTGTTCTTTGAAACAATCCAGGAATATCATTGGTATTTATCATCTGAAAATGGATACAGTGCCCTTCATCACAACCCAGGTTGACATCTCATCTAGTTCGATATTTTCGCAAAGCGCCATGCCTTTTGACATAGTAGACTTGTTGCAAACTTGAAAATATTACAATCGAGTATAATGTTGTCAATAATTATTAAAATTTGAAACAAACTCGTGAAAGAAAAAAATACGTTTATTTATAGATATATTTATATTACTTATATGGCTATATTATAGATATATATTCATAGATGTATTTAAACGCCGTAAAAGTCCTTAACTTATTTGATATTTTAATAACTCAAAGTTTCTTGCTTCTATATATAAATGATGTGCTATTTCCTTAAAGTTTTAGCGTTATTTAAATTAAGCCCAGTCAGAAATATGGATTTTCGATCGTATGTTGAAGAGGTAAACATTCATCTGTCTGTCAGTAAATGAAATCTAACAACAATTTAATGAAAAAAAGTTTGCATTCTTACCGACCGATCTCTCTAATATCCACTTTTTCAAATGTTATTAAAAAGTTAGTTCATACACGTTTAACAAAATCAGTATGGTTTTCACAAAAATAGCTCAACTGGATTGGCAGTTTTAGATTTATGTCAACAGGTTGAGCAAAATATTGACTCTGACGTTTTTTACGGTTCAGCCAGACTTATTATTATATAAATTGTACCATGCAGGCGTTGGAAGTGTTTTATACAGTGGTTTTCAAGTTATCTGCTTGAAAGAAGAACACAGTATGTCCCACTGAGTGGTTGCAGGTCCTCATCGTCTTCAATTGAAAGTGGCGAACCGCAAGGATCAATCTTTGGACCCTTATTTAATTTGTTCATGAAAGATTTGACTGCTCCATCTAAAATGTTGAAATTTATATTGTATGCAGATGACACGTCAATTTTAGTGACTGGAAAATCATTAACAAACTTGGTTGATTTACTAAACCTTGAGTTAGATAATGTTTTTTCATCGAGGTTTTCAAATGATCTAAACATTTACACTTCAAGGACGAAGTGTATGCTATGTAGTCTAAAAATTGTTACAAATTTACACAATATTAAAGTTTATTTAAATAGCGTTTTAATACCTAATGTAACATCTATTTAGTTTTTGGGTGTAGCAACACGAGTTGGGAAAAGCATATTACAGAAATTGTTAAGAAAACATCTAAAAGATTGTCAATTTTAAATTAATTAAAATCCTTATTGTATTTATTGTTTAGGGTAAAAACATAAAACCTCATGTCATTATTTTAACAGGATGTCAAATTATTTTGGAGAATTTTGAACAATTATATATATAGAATTTTCCTCTTTTTTTACAAAATGATTAGGTTAAATATGTTTATGTATTTTCATGCGTACTTTTTAAAAACATCGTTAGTTGTTAAAGAAAAAGAAGACATACATCAAAATTTTATATTCGACCATTTCGTACTGTTCAATTTCCACATTCAATTTTTGTTCATGGTATAAAGCTATGGACATTGTTAAATGCGGGTATTAAATTATCATCGACTTTAACTAAAAGTTATTGTTCAATTAATAACCACCGATTATTTTTTCATATTCGCAATAATTGTTCATTTTATAGCTCTGGCCTCCACAAATAGCTAATGGTATTTATAGCTAAGATTTTAAGTTATATTTGATTACATGGGCACGAGCAGTACATGTTGATTTGTTTTTCTTTTATATTTTTGTATTTTGTTTTCGGCCCAAGAAGCTCTGCTTTAGCCCAAAAAGCTCTGCACACACACATACATACATACATACATACATACATACATACATACATACATACATACATACATACATACATACATACATACATACATACATACATACATACATTCATGCATACATACATGCAAACACTCATGCTTGTACGCATACATACATACATACATACAAACGCATTTACCAGCTTTCGTAAAACACAAATGTCCAAGATTTCCGAATTTGTATTGCGCAAACTCGTTCAAAGAAGCATACTGAATTAAATTTATATGTCTGCCAGGGCATAAATTGTTTGCAAAAAAAAGAACAAGATGGGCATACAGACTCTAACATTTACAAATTTATGTTGATCTGTATGTTGATTCATATATTTGGATCTGTAGAAAAGATAATGTGAACGTTAAAAAAATAATAAAATTTTCGGTTATTTGGAATTGAATAATGACTGGAGGATAACGTAATTACTTTAAATTTAATTAATGAAAAAGCTACTAATTTTGCCAACAAGACCATAATTTTTTTTGCAGCTTAACGGCGTTTCAGCACGATGCGGCTATTTCAACGCCCTTGGATCATTAGAAACTGATTTTTTTGTTTTGACATGTAGGAAACTTCAAATTCTGTTGATCAAATCTATCTCCTCCACAAATGAAATCAAGACTTCCTGGCTTCTATTCTGGAATAGCAATTCTACATTTGATGGAACCCCGAGTTTTCTTCTGATCTGATGGTATTTTCACATTCAGTTAATATATGCTGAATAGATTGTTGTTTGTCACAGGCTTCACAATAAGGTGGCTTTGTTATGTTGAAAATCCTGGAATGTGTGATTGCTGAGTGTCCTTTTTTTAATCTATTGATAACAAACTGAAAATGACGATTTAAATAACTATTTTTGAGCTTTTTGTTATTTACTGATGGCATACTTAATTTTAAAAAATTTGATGTTTTATTCCACTCCTGCTGCCATTTTTCAACAAAAATTCACGGTTGAGCTTTTCAGTATGTCTAAGAGTAATTTTATAATTATCATACATATTTACATACATACATATATACATACATACATAAACACATACAAACATAAATACAAACATGCATACTAGACTGTTTCAAAAAAAATTTTTTTCAAAAAAACAATGCATAGGGGCTTATATGGTGTGGTTTTATATTTGTATCATCCTGTAAAAATTTCAATTAAAATGGATAAGTATTAGTGACCTCTCAAATCACATTTTGTTTTTCTTATGAAGCCTGAATGATTTTTTTGGTGTTTGGGGTTTTTAAAATATTTTTACATGTTTTTATAAAACATTACAAAAGTTTATTGTTTGGAGAAGACAAAGAATTTGCCAAACAAGAAGAGAAAAGATTAAAAAGGAAACTAAGAAAGAATCAAAAACAAAAAAAACCAAATAAAAAGAGAAACAGCCAATTATGAAGATGATGATGATAATTCAACATCAACAGATGACATAAGCGATAAGTCTGATGAGGAAGTAGGGTGTCAGCAAATACCATCAGAATCAAATTGCAGGAAGTACTCCGATATCTCCTAAAACTAATGAACTTAAAAAAAGGTGTCAAGTAGATGACCCACTGCTCATGGCAAGTCTAGATCGTACAAAAACAACTTATAGGGAAGCCATGCACATAGTTGCTTTAGCATTAAAGGCAGTTGGAATCAACGTTGATGAACTCACTTTGTCAACAAGCTCTCTTTACGGATCTAGAAAAGCTATACGACAATCTATCGGAAAAACTATCCAAAACACATTTTTGCCAAACACACATCTTGTGGCTCACTTTGATGAAAAACTTTTACCTGATTTTGATGGTGTAAACATAGATCGCCTGCCAATTGTGGTATCAGGGAAAAATGTAGAAAAACTGATAGCTATACCAAAGATTGGCGGTACTGGCATAAACATAGGAACCACAATAGTTCAGTTACTTCAGAATTGGAAAGGCGTGTCAAATTGGTTGGCTGGTTTGTGTTTTGACACAACAAGTTCTAATACTGGCATTCATACTGGTGCTATAACAATAATTCAGAAATCCTTTAATAAACATCTCTTGTTTTTATCATGCAGGCATCATATTCTTAAAATTATTGGAACAGCTTTATTTGATTTATTTTTCACTTCATCTGGCCATCAAATTGCTATTTTTAGTAGATTTAAAGATCAATGGCCATCAATTAATCAGTTAAAATATGCATCGATTGACAAGGTAACAACTGGTTGTTCTTTGACTAATGATGAAAATTTGTGGCTAAAACAAAATCGTGTAGCTATGATTGATTTTCTTCAAGACCAACTGCAAAATACTCAACCTCGACATGGCTACTTGCAATTGATTAAGCTTTCTTTCATAACTCTTGGAGTTTCAGATCCTACTGCATGGTTTTGTGCAGCAAACAGCTGTAGTGCTCCTTACAATGATTTATGTCTTCTTCAAACTTATGTCTACTGATGATTTGGTTAATGTCGATGAGAAAAGGCTTATGGTTAAAGCATAAACCAGCAAAAAAAATGATGTTAGAAAAGTAGATCCAAAACACATAAGTTCTGTCAAATCCAAGATTTTGTCAGATTTTGTGACAAAACAGTCTTTAAATTTATTTTCTACATTGAAACTCAGTCAAAATTTTCTTTGCTTTGATCCAGAAGTATGGCCACAACTAGTGGATTACAATAATGCAAAAGAGATAGTGACTGCAGTACGGGTAGTTAATGATTGTGCTGAGCGAGCAGTTGAATTGGCATCTGATTTTAATACAGCACTTACTCATGATGAAAATCAGCACCAGTTGATGTATAAAGTGATTGAGCATCACAGGAAATTAATGAAAGAACCTTAGAAAAAGAACTATACTGATTCAGACATTACTTTATAATATAACAATATATAAATATTCATAATAAATTAAAAACAATTATTTTTTATTAATTAAAAAAAATGCTTTAAAAAACTGAATTTTCTGAACAATCTCATCAATGAGAGGTCACTTAACATTGTTTGATTTTATTGATTTTTAGTGTTTGTCTTTATATCATCAAATGACACAAAATAAACCCATATGCAAATCTTGTTTGAAAAAAAATTTTTTTTCTTAATAAAAATAAAACGGTCTAATGCATACATACATACATACGAAACGAAACGAACGAACGAAATAATTTATTTGACCTCAATAAAGAAAATAAGGTGCAGGTTGACTGTGAGGAGTTAGTATAAAACTCATCGAGCACAGCCACTTAAGCCAAAAACTTCAGAATCTCTTAATGAAATATGTTAACCTTCAGATGTTACTAATTGATTACAAAAATAAAATCATCGGGCACAGCCATCAAACAAAAATTTTTTTCTTCGCATTCTGTTTAAATTAAAGAGATTTGACCATGTAAGTTCATACTATAAAACAGCAAATATCCTTACCATAAACCAACTACATATTATTTATCTATTACTATCTTTTTTTTAAATATATAAATTAAATTATTGTCAATCTCTTAAAGACCAGATTAATTTATTTAAAAATACTAGGCAAAATTGTTTACGTTCTAATTCTGAATTTTACTTTTTGAAACCTAGAACAAATTTTTTTCTCAACTCCGTCTTATATATCTCTATGCGTCTTTGGAATTCATTACCGATGACTACTAAAAATTCTTCTTCCCTTGCTCTATTTAGAAAATCTATCTATTTGCTCATTCAGTCAAATTATTTCAACCATGTCCTCTGTTAATGCGATTGTTTTCCGTTATGTACTTTATATTTATTCGATTTTAAGAAAGTTTATTAATACTTAAATAATTTAATTAATCTTATTTTTTCTTATTTACAGAACTATCATTATTTCATTGTGAAATATAAACATTTCTTTTCAATTTATAATTTTTGGTGTAAATTTTATGGTGGCCCAACAAGTCATATCTTCGGGTCTCCTAGCTTTTTGCTGAATAAACTCATTATTGAATTGAATTGAATTGAATACATACATACATACATACATACATACATACATACATACATACATACATACATACATACATACATACATACATACATACATACATACATACATACATACACACACACACACACACACACACACACACACACACACACACACACACACACATACATACATACATACATACATACATCCATACATACATACAATACAATACAATACAATATATTTTATTTGACCTCAAAAAAACATAAAATTAAGATACAGGATGACTGTGAGGAGTCCGCATGTGACTCATCGAGCACAGCCACCTTTACAAGAAATTTCTAATTAATAATATCAATCATGAGACGAGATGAGTTAGTATGTTTGATGTGTCAATGATTACAAGTATGTATGAATAAATGTGAATGAGTGTGAAAGAATGTGAAAGAGTATGAATGAGTGTGAATGATGAATACATTAGATGGTTATACTGAAGCGTTCAGTAAAATATTTTTCAGTTTTTTCTAAATGTTGCCTGCACTTTTGTATATAAAGCAGAATTTAAATTAAAATTAATTATCAAATTATTCCATATCCGTGGTCCGTTGCATAAAATATGAAAAAATAAAATGTTTGTTTTCGATTTATTGCAACGAATTATGTTTCTGTGCCTATTTGTCAAAACAAAGTTATAATAATCACAAAAAACTTTGGGTAGCAGTCCTGCGTAATGTTTGAAAACAAAAGTAGCACAGTGATACATGTGAAGATTTCTGAAGTTTAAGTTGCGTGTTGAGAGAAATAAAATGTTTGTTGACGCATTGTATTTTGAGCAGGTGATGATTCTCATTCCTTTTTTCATGAGCATTTGCAACGGTTGTGTTAACGAGGGATAAGTTGATGCCCAGATGATGTTACAGTAGACAAGGTGAGGAAGGCATATTGAATTGTACAATAAATTTAGAGAGCGTCTTGGTAGAAAGAATTTGATTCTGTTGATGGCGCCCAGGGATCTTGATAGTTTATCTGATACGGAATTTATGTGTTTTTTAAAGGTCAATTTGTTATCCAGAATAATTCCCAAAAAATTTGATGATTTTGTTTCTGTTATCGTTTCACCTTCAATAACGATTTTATATGGCTCTTTATAATTTAGTAACTGCACTGGGCCAAAAACCATGAATTTTGTTTTTTCTCTGTTGAGAGTCAGTCTGTTGTTTTTGAACCATTGAATAACTGATTGAACATCATTATTGATCTCATTTATCAACACATTTATTTTTTTATTACTCTTGAATAGGTTCGTGTCATCAGCATACATGACATAATTAAAGCTGTTTGAGGAGTTTGGTAGGTCATTGATATAAATGGTGAACAACAAGGGGCCAAGGATGCTGCCTTGAGGAACTCCTGAATTGATCTTTTGCAGTCTTGAATCATTTTCATTCCATCTTACGTACTGCCATCTATCACGCAAATAACTTTCTAGCAACTTTGAGGCAATCCCTCGTATTCCATAATGTGCCAACTTACTGAGAAGAATTTCATGATCAACACAGTCAAAAGCCTTGCTCAAATCCAAAAAAATACCAGCAGTGAACTTTTTTTCTTCTGATGCCTTACCAATGCTGCGAACTAGTTCAAGTATTGCCATTTCAGTTGAAAATTTTTTTCTAAATCCATATTGATTTTCGGAGATAATGTTATACTTATCCAAAAAAGATGATAATTTATTGTGAATAATTTTTTCATATATCTTTGAGAAACCGGGTAGTAGTGAGATAGGCCTAAAATTTGAGATTTCATCATTGTTTTTTGATTTTTGAATCGGTATCACTTTGGCTATTTTAAATATTTTTGGAAATATGCTTTTTTCTAATGAAGCATTTATGAGGTGTGTTAGAATTTGTATCGTTGAATGTATTGTGGCTAAAATTATTTGGGACGGAATATTATCGTATCCACAAGACAGTTTTGGTTTCAGAGATCTTGTTGCTTGATAAACCTCTGACGTTGTCACTGAACTTATGAACATTGAATTTTGAATAGTGTTTTTCATTGATTTTTTATATTCAAAAGTTTTAACAAAATTTACGTTAAGTTTCTCGGCGATAGAAACAAAGTGATCATTTAGAGCATTTTCTGGATCATTTACAATCTGGCCATTTCTTTTCAGATGTATATTATTACTTTTTGAGTCGTTATTTGATCTCCTCAGAACATCATTCATAATTTTCCATGATTTTTTCATATCATGTTTGTTATTTTCTAGAATATTATGGAAATACTGTTTCTTTGCGTTGTTTTTTATTTTTTTATAAATTTTATTTGCAGATTTATAATTATTATTGTTTTCATCATTTGGGTTTTTAAGGAATTTTTTAAACAATCGATTTTTAGCTTTCAGTATCTTTTTATTTTCACTATTGAACCATGGCTTTTGTTTGCTGATCTTATTAATTTTATTATTACTTACTTGGCAGCATTTTATCATACAACATTTGAAAAGCTCGACAAATTTTACCCAAGCCATTTCGACATCCCAACAATCATATACGTCGGTCCAATCAATTTCACAAAGTCGTTTATTTAAGTTGCTGATTCGATTTGATGAGAACAAGAATTTTGTTGAAGGCACTACGATGAGTTTTTCTTTTTTTACTTGTTTGCTGAAAGAAATTTGTGTGAGGACCGGCAAATGATCAGACAAATCACAGGCCAACACTCCTTGCAAGCACACATTCAACGAGCCATCTACAAATATGTTGTCAATAACTGATTGTTTGTTTGCTGTTATTCTGGTGGGGAGATTTATTAATTTACAAAGACCGTGCAGATCCATGATTTGTTGCAGTTGGTTATTATTGCTGTTTATATCGTCAGTTAAGTTTATGTTGAAGTCACCTGTGACCACGATGTGTTTATTTTTTTCATTTAAACGTGTCAGGACATCATCGATTGATTCGCAAAAAGTTCCAACAGAACACGAAGGTGGTCGGTAAGCAACAACAATAACAATGTTTTTAAACTGCGCTTCAT
>NW_008704261.1:764155-765396 GCF_000326865.2 Helobdella robusta | reverse complement strand
AATAAATCAGGTAATCGATTGGTTAACTGTTTATAAACAAAAATCATCAGAAAGTAAATGCTGAGTTTCGAGAAATTCAAGTTTCGCGTGCTGTTGAACAGTGGTTGGCTGTGTTCAAATCGTTTGGATCTCGTTATCAATCTAACTGCTCTTTTGATTAATATTTCTATTGGTAAGGTTGATGTGTGGTACGATGAAGCCCATACAATGTTGCAGTAGTTTATTAACGGAATGCACAGGGAATTATACAGAAGATTCAAACAGTTTTTTGGCAAAAATGATTTTACTCTGTTTATCATTCCTATTGACTTTGAAAGTTTGGATGATACTTGTTTTATGTGATGTTTGAAGGAGAGTTTCTGATCGAGCTGCATGCCTAGAAGTTTTAAACACTTTGTTTCAACAATTGTGTTGTTAACTAGGATGATTTTATACGGCTCCTTGTAATTTAGATATTGTACGGGTCCAAAAACCATCATTTGGCTTTTTGAACTGTTAATTGAAAGTTTATTGGCTTCGAACCAAGAGATTATGTTTTTTAACTCTCTGTTTGTTTCCTCAATAAGTTCTTTCATTGATCTGCCGCTGCTAAAAACATTCGTGTCATCAGCATAAATTACGTAGTCAAAAAACGCTGATGCAGCTGAAAGATCGTTTATGTACAATATAAATAACAAAGGACCTAGGATGCTTCCTTGAGGCACACCGTTGTTGTTTCCGAGCAGACTGGAAATTTCATCGTTCACATAGACAAATTGTTTTCTTTCTGTTAAGTAGCTACGAAACCAATGCAATGATGTATTTCTAAAACCGTACTTTTCCAACTTGTTGAGCATGATGTCGTGGTTGATGCAATCAAATGCTTTCGACAGATCTAAGCACGTTCCAATGACAAATCTCTTACATTCAGTATTGATGCCAATCTTGCGAACTAGTTCTACGATTGCTAATTCTGTAGAAAATTTCTCTCTGAAACCAAATTGGGAATTTGACAAAATATTATTTTTTTGCAAAAAACTAGTCATTCGTTGGTGCATTAGTTTTTCAAGTATTTTTGAAAATGCTGGCAAGAGTGATATAGGGCGAAAATTTGATAAATCTGTTTTTCCTTTAATTTTTTCAATAGGAATTACCTTGGCGATTTTGAGACAGCTTGGAAATTTGCCCTTTTCAAAAGATAGATTTATCAAATATTCTAGAACAAACACAGTAGAATGAATCGTAGAGACGACAATTTTTGT
>NW_008704261.1:740630-760951 GCF_000326865.2 Helobdella robusta | reverse complement strand
CATACATACATACATACATACATACATACATACATACATACATACATACATACATACATACATACATACATACATACATAGATACATACATACATACATACATACATACATACATACATACATACATACATACATACATACATACATACATACATACATACATACACACATACATGTATTATCGCTCATCAGTAGCACGTGCCGGCCGCATTTTGATTTGCTCCGTATTTTTTCTTAATTTCATAGTTTAAAATCGAGTATTTAGTTTAAATTTAATTTCATTTGATAGAGAAAATTTTGACGAATTTAACGATATAATTTGTTTGCGTTAATTGTTCTTACATACATACATACATACATACAAACAAAATGTATGTATGTATGTATGTATGCATACATACAAAATTTGATACATGCATACATACATACATACATATATACATACATACATACATACACACATACACACACATACACACATACATACATACATACATACATACATACATACATACATACATACATACATACATACATACATACATACATACATACATACATACATACATACATACATGTATTACCGCTCATCAGTAGCACGTGCCGGCCGCATTTTGATTTGCTCCGTATTTTTTCTAAATTTCATAGTTTAAAATCTAGTATTTAGTTTAAATTTAATTTCATTTGATAGAGAAAATTTTGACGAATTTAACGATATAATTTGTTTGCGTTAATTGTTCGAGACTTGCGAATTGAACTAAGAAATTTACTATTGTAAACGTTATTTAAGATGGCTAAAAATGTCACTTGTTCGTTGTGTGAAAACTCGTTCAGATTGAAGCTCGCCAATTTCACTGATGATATGTACGAAGTTACCAGGACTTGCATCAATATTAGATACTTTTGCAATACGTGTGCAAAATCCTCCATGAAAAGAATTGAAAAAATGGAAGGAAACACGATGAAATTATTAAAAAATTTGAAAAAATAAAGGAAAATAACAATGAAATTATTAAAAAAATTGAGAATCTGCATAAGAGCACCACTGCCGGCATCGACACCATTAAGTTGATTATAGCTGAAAATGAATCAAAACAGACCTTGTTGGATACTTTAGAGAAAAAACTTTGCACTGAAATTAACAACCTCAAGAGCGAATTGAATAAAACATTTGCAAGTGTTGTTGGTTCGGAGGTCAAAAAAAGTGTTGATAGCATCAACTTGGAGGTAAAGAATGTCAGCAAAACTATAAACAGTTTTGTTGAATCAAAGGAGAGAGAAACGAACATGATTGTTTTCCGATTGAAAGAGGGGGATGCTGATAAGACCAGTATAAAAAAAATAGTGAAACACTTGACAAATGAGACATGTGACCAGAAAAACATCGTCAAAATCTGACGACTTGGCAAAAAAAGTGACATCATTACTTGTCCGATTTTGATCAAATTTGACGATGTAAAAAACAAGGAATTGGTCCTAAGAAACAGTCACAGATTAAAATCCAGTGGTGACGATTTGACGGGTATTGGTCTGAGCCACGATCTTACAAGTGAACAAAGGACTGAATTGAAACAGCTTGTCAGTAGTGCGAAGAAACAGGAATCTGAGGATAAAGAGGGTTTTTTATACCGGGTGAGGGGGGACGTCGGAAAATGGAAAGTGTTACGTTTACCTGCAAGGAAACAATAAGTTTGATTAATGGACGTGTTGGCACTTAGTATTGCTTGGAACAGTTGGTAAAGGTACAATATGTTAATTTTTGCAGATTCGGACCTGGAAACAAGAAATATAATACTAATAAAAAGATGGTTAGGATTGGTCTGTTGAATGTCACGTCTATCAACAATAAGGTTGATGATGTCTATGGAATGATTTATGATGGTCTCGACATACTGATTCTGTGTGAAACATGGCACGGGACCGAAGGAAATATTTCCGTTAGATTAGCTATGCCACCTGGTTTCACATTTGTGGATTTTGTCAGGCCGCATGACCCTGGTCACGGGGGTTTGGTAATTTATTTTAGAAGTGATTTTAAGTATAAAAAAATAAATTTCCCTTTATTTTCCAAGTTTGAAGCTCTGGCCATCAGCTTGAAGATTGGAATTGATCAGTTCTGTTTAATTGCCCTCTACAGACCTGGCTCGAAACAGACGACTTCATTATTTTTTGAAGAGTTGATTTCTATGTTGGAGTTTATTACAATGTCGGAGGCTCATGTCGTACTTATGGGTGATTTTGACATTCACGTTGAAAAGAGGGATAGTCCTTTCACTTTACGACTACATGAGATACTTGATATGTTCCAGTTGGTCAATCATGTTAATCAACAAGCGCATGTGTCGAGAGATACGTTAGACCTAGTAATTTGTTCACAGGATTTTCCAATTCTTGATACTAAGATTGACCCGTGTTTGGTATACTCTGACCACAGTTACGTAAGTGTGAGAGTGGCGTTGAATCAAGTCCGACCAAAATTGGTGAAAGCATGTGTCAAACCGTGGAAAGATCTGAACGAAAAATATTTTGTTGAAGCACTAGCGAACTCTCCTGTGGCAAACAAATGTCAATCTGATGATGTGGATAATGAATTTGCTCTGTTTAGTGGTAAAATTCAACGAATTTCTGACAATTTAGTGCCTATGCGGGTGATTTATCGTAGGCAGACAAATGCTGCACCTTGGTTTGATGGTGAGTGTAGACGTGCAAAGCGATTCTGTAGGAAGTTGGAAAGAATTTATAGGAACCGTCCGGAAAGTGGGCGGAAAAAAAGATGGGCACTCTCATTGATGGCTAAAAACAGACTTTTTTCTGACAAGCGTACACTTTATTGGAACGATGTCGTAAGTAGTAACGGAAATCAAAGAAATCTTTGGGATGTTGCCAATAAAATGTTAGGTAAAAGTTCGGCAAATGATTCATCTAATGATGACAACGCTCTAAACGCTGATCAGATTTTACAATTTTTTGAAGATAAAATTGCTAGGATAAAAGAAACAATAAATGCACATTCTGAATTTCCGCTTCAAGTAGTCTCGATGTTGAATAAATGCACGTTTTCATGCTTTCCGTTGGTTACTGAAACTCAAATGAGGGAAACGGTACTTAAATCACCAACGAAATCGTGCAGTTTGGACATAATCCCTACGCATATCTTTAAAAAATACTTGGATTCATTTGTCTGCTTTCTGACGAGTTTTTTTAAATTTCCTCCTAGCTGTAAGCACGCGATAATTCAACCGATTTTGAAAAAAGCTAACTCAGATGCAAATGAGGTGAGTAATTACAGACCAATATCATACCTTTCCTTTGTTTCAAAGGTTTTGGAGAGTGTTGTTCTTGATTTCCTGATGAATTATCTAACGACGAACAATTTAATGCCACTCAGCCAATCGGCCTACAGGTGCTACCACTCAACAGAAACTGCATTGCTTCATGTCTTGTCAAACATGTTTGCAGGCATGGATGATCGGAAGATATCATTACTCTCCTTTCTCGACATGTCGTCCGCTTTTGACTGTGTTAATCATAACAAGCTTCTGGTAAAATTGCAGAATAATTTTAGAGTTTCAGGAACGGTACTCGCCTGGTTTGAATCATATCTAACGGATAGAACTCAGCAGGTTTTGTTTAGAAAAGTCTTATCATCTGTCAAGGGGGTAACAACGGGTGTTCCTCAGGGATCAGTGCTAGGACCAGTTTTGTTTCTACTCTTTACATCGGATATAATTAAAATAATAATGTCGCATGGACTTGTTGGTCATGAGTATGCAGATGACATACAGATAGTTGCTACAGGTCATCCAGAGACATTTCAGCCCGAGATTGATAAACTTGTTGATTGTTTGATAGAGATTGAACGTTGGATGTTGAGCAATTCCTTGAGGTTGAACCGGGGTAAAACTCAGATGCTTCCTGTCGGTACATGGCAGCAGTTGTCAAGACTTAATATAAACTCGGTTGAAGTTGGTGACGTTGAAATATCATTTGCTTCTACAGCCTTGAATTTGGGGGTATGGTTGGATAGCAGGCTCTCAATGAAAGATCAAATAAAGTCGCTATCAATTGCAAAAATGATGCATTTCAGAAAATTGTACAAGATTCGACACTATTTGAACAAATCTAGCATGGAAACACTGGTACATGCTTTTATAACATCCAGATTAGATTATTGTAACAGTTTATACTTTAAAATACCTGACAAGTCAATAGCTGTACTTCAGTCTATTTAAAATGGAGCTGCAAAACTTGTCACAAAAAATCTGAAGTTCGATCACGTGACTCCAATCTTGAATGACCTACACTGGCTAAAAATTGAAAAAAGAATAATTTTCAAAATTGCTGTCTTAACGTTTCGGTTATTACATGGTTTAGCACCACAGTATTTGGCAGACATGTTCATCAGAAAAACATCTAGGTTGGGTTCGCAGTTGAGATCAAATGACATGAACCTCCTGGTTGTGCCGACAACGAATTCACAGACCGGATCACGCAATATTGCTGTTGCTGGACCGGTGGTTTGGAACAGTTTACCGGCGTTTCTAAGAAGACCAGATATATCATTGTTTTTATTTAAAAAGGAGCTGAAGACTCATTTATTTTCGCAGATTTAACCATGTTTTTGTCTTCGTTTGATTAATATTTGGTTTTTTCATTTATTTTAGGGAGCGCTTTTGAGATTTTTTGTAATTAGCGCTGTACAAATTGACTTGTAATAATAATACATACATACATACATACACACATACATACATACACATACATACATACCTACATACAAACACACCTATTTATGTAATACATAAAGAAAGCATAATACATTTTCTATTTCCAGTGCCTCAATAAATTAGACCACGCAGTACAATTTATTACAATTTTTATCATATTATTTTCAAATAATGATTTGATTTGTTGAAAAAGCGAAAAAGTTAAACATATAAATATTATATTAATTAATTTTTTTTTATTTGATATTTTCATTTTTTTTCATATAATCAACGCCAATCTGTCGTTCAATCACCAGAAGCTGGAAGAAACAAATTTAAATTAAAAAAATAATTTTTTTAACGAAACTTAATTAAATAGATTATTATTATTATCATTATTATTTTTATGATTAGTACCAGTAGTATTATTATTAATATTATTATTATTATCATTATCGTTATTATTATCATTTTAATAATAATAATAATAATCTTGTTATTATTTTTATCATTATTCTGTCCTGGGCATGACAAAACTGCATCTGCGCTGCCTCGCGTGCTTTTGAGCAAAAGGCTAGGCCCACGGCTTAAAAACTGGTGGTTGTCGTTAGGATGGGTGTTCGGATGTAAAAACGTTTTCCAAATTATTCCTATGCCATCACAAAGAAAAACAACGGCCCCTAGTCCCCAGCAGGCCTTAAATAGTCAAGGGGTGCTAGGAATCCCTGGGAAGTATGCAATAGCGGAGGGATGTTGCAGAAAAATTCAGAATGGCCCTTCTTTGGTACTTAGACTTGAAACGCTTAATGTTGGATCACTGGCTGGTTGCAGCATGGAAATCGCAGAAATGCTTGAGCGTAGAAGGAAAGACATCTGCTACTTTCAGGAAACCCGATGGAAATTAAATGGTGTCTGTAACATCAATTCAGACAATAAAAAATATAAACTTTCTGGAATGGTCAAAAGACGGCCAAAAATGGTGTTGGAATTTTTGTCAAAGAACCGCTAGCCCAAGAAGTACTGGATATTAAAGGGATTAATTCACGTTTCATGTGGATCAAACGTCGCTTAGAAAAGCAAACAATGAATATTTTTTCTGAGGAGACCATAGACCATAGACCATTGCCATAGACAGGCGAATCAGAAGAGATGAAAAATGACTTGGGCTGCGTTCTCTGACACCATCTCAACAATACCAAAATCTGAAACAATCCTGATTGGAGGCGATCTCAATGGCCACGTTGGAAAGAAAACAGATGGTTTTGACAACGTACATGGCGGTTTTGGCTATGAAGAACGGAATGAAGATGGCAAACCTTGAGTTTGCTGAAAGTCACGGGTTTTGTTTACTGAACACATATTTTAGAAAGAGGTTGGAACATCTCATAACATACAAAAGTGGACCATCACCCACGCAAATTGATTTCTTTGCTGTCAAGCAACAACACCGAAGGCTATTCAAAAATGTCAAAGTTATATTTGGCGAATCATTTATCGCCCAACATAGACTCCTTGTGGTAGACCTGGTTGTCGAACTGTCACAACATAAGTCTAACAAATGCCTTGAAAAATCAAAGCGTGGAAGCTGAAAAACAATATTCATCGAGAAAAATTTCAACAGATTTTGGCCACATAGTTAGACCACCAAACGCAAGCCAGTAGAGATTGGAGTACATACAAAACCGTTTTGATAAACGTTGCAACTACAGTTTGTGGGAAAACTGGTACAAAACGTCAACATAAACGAGACACTTGGTGGTGAAATGACAGTGTACAAAATGCAATAGCTGAAAAGAAAGCTGCATATAAGCAATGGCTGAAATCAAAGTATGTTGATGACCATAAAATTTTCCGTGAGAAGAACAACTATGCAAGACGTCAAGTCGCACTGGCTCGGACAGATCAGTGCAGAGAGTGGCTCACTAAAAGCAAAGGTGAACAAATGAAATCTCTGTATCGTATAGCAAAACAAGCAAAGCGTACGAAAAAAGACATAGTTGGTGCCTCATGTATCAAAAACGACAAAAATGAGATGGTTCTTGAACTCGATGAAATTAAACTAGAAAGGAGAGAATACTTCAACTGTCTGTTAAATGTAACAAATCCCATCAATGTCAATTTTGATGCTCCACCCATTGAAGGCCCGATTCCAGACATCACTGTAGAGGAGCTTACAGAAACTCTGAAAGCTATGATGAATGGAAAGGCAGCAGGGCCCTCTGAACTCACAAATGACATTATCAAAGCATCTGGTACTGCAGGTATCCAAACGTTACTACAATTTTGCCGTGAAGTGTGGAGAAATTGCTCAATGCCGACTGAATGGAACTATAGCATGACAGTTCCGCTATACAAAGGCAAAGGTGATCCACTGAACTGTTCGGGGTATACGTCTGTTAGAACACTCCCTGAAAATTGTCGAAAAAATCATTGAGAGAAGATTAACGTCGTGCATCACAATCGGAAATTATCGATTTGGTTTCCTAGCGGGAAAATCAACAATTGATGCAATTCACATCCTTCGGCAACTGCAAGAGAAGTACCTCGCAAAGCATCAACAACTATCACACATTTTGTAGACCTTGAAAAAGCATTTGATCGAGTTCCCAGTGAAGCAATCAGGTGGGGTCTAAGTCGACAACTCATTCAAGAATATCTTGTTCGACTTGTGATGGAAATGTATACAAATACTAAGACTCTCGTCAGCACAACGGTTGGAAACACAGATGCATTTGACATCGGCGTTGGAGTTCACCAAGGCTCGATTCTCAATCCACTGTTATTTATAACTGTGATAGAAAAAATCACAAAACCAATACGCACTGGTGACAATTGGATTCTAGTATATACTGATGATATCGTTTTAACAGCCGCGTCTGAGCAGAAGGCAGCACAGATGTTTGAAGATTAGAACACCAGACCAGCCGATCATGGATTCAAAGTCAACATCAGCAAAACCAGAGCAATGAACACTGGTGAACACATCCAATCCACAGCTACTGGACAATGGCCCTGTTCAGATTGTAAAGTTGGTGTAGGTAAAAATTCAATCAAGTGTCAGCAGTGTAACCAGTGGTGTCACAAACGTTGTTCAAAAATAGTTGGTAATTTATCTAAAGTGTCCAACTTTGTTTGTCCTGCTTGCATCAGTCCACAACAACAAATTCAAAACAGCACTGTTTTTGAAGCCATTAAGGTAGAGAAAGTCACATCGTTTCAATATCTAGGGGATGTTCTGGATTGTACTGGAACAGCTGAAGCTGCCGTTCGAGCACGCATACGTGCAGCCTGGAATAAATGGCATCTCCTTGCCTCTATATTGATGCGGCGTGACATCCCGCTACCACTACGATCAAGACTTTATAAATCTGTGATACGTCCGGTCTTGTTATATGGTGCAGAAACATGGCCAATGACAACCAAACTGGAACAACAACTTCAACGAACCGACATGAAAACGCCCCGATGGATGCAACGAATTTGTCTGAAGGACCACATCAAATTTACCGAAATCCTGCGTCGTGCTGGTTTAGATGATATAAAGGACGAATGCCGGCAACACCGTCTGCGGTGGTTTAGTCATGTCAAACGTAATAGTGCCATAACTTCTCTTGCAGATGTTGAAGTACCTGTCATACGTTCGCAAAGGCCGTCCAAAGAAGTCCTGGTCGCAAACAATCGAGCAAGACATGAAAGCTCTAAATTTAAATGAAATGGATACAACTGATCGTCTGATTTGGCGCAAAAAAATTGATGTCAAAGAAAACAACGTCCTACCTCCGGAAACTGGGTCTCTGGATGCTAAACGAAGATTGATTGATTATTATTATTATTATTATTGCTATAATTACTTATCAATTATTTTATTACTTTTTATTTTTTCATATATTATTTACAATTATTCATAATTTATTCATTATTTGTTTATATTTTATTCATAATTCATTCATAAATAAACTAATCCATATTTACAATTTGTTACTGATCCAGCTGTTCCTGAGTGTGATTAAAAAGCTTTTGAAAAAAAAATTATCCAAAATTTTTTAGAAAATTACTACAAACTAAATTATATACACACACATACTCACACCCACATACACCACACACAACATATAGCACACAGATACTCTCACACACACATACACAAACACACACACACATGTATAAGCACATCGAGACACACACACAAAAGCACGTACGACTAACAATCATCAAATATTATGTTACAACTTAGCAGAAGTGGAAGACAGAAATAATTATTTATTATCATTAAAAAATATTACTCTATAAATAACTAATGAATAAAACATGCATGTGCTAATGTATTCATAATTTTTGAATAAAACAAACAAAATATAAATTAAGAAAAAAAAATTTCAAAACATAAAGACTGCAATAGTTATCACACTTTAGCACAAACAAACAAAACAAAAATTCTGGCAAAAAAAACCAAAAACACTAATATAAAAGTATGAACATTCCAAAGTAATCCATAACCTCTTTTTCGAATAACCAGGAAATATATGAGAAGAACTGAAATGGCGATGATGACGAGTAAGACGACGGTAATGACGATAGCGATTGTGGAGCCGGAACTTTCACCGTCTCTACCATAAGGCCCACCTCCTTTTGGCAATATCCTTTTCATCGTTCTTTGTGTCTTTGACGTGACTGATCGGATGTTTGTGAAAATAATCATTTTTCAAAATCGGTTGCTACATTTCTGTAAAAATATTTAGAGGTGGAATGAGGTTGAGTCTGTCTTTATAAGCTACAATCTGAACAAAAAATGTTTTGCTTTTTGCTTTTTTATATTTATTTTCTCTCAAATAAAATTTGTTCAAAAATTTTTATCAAAGTTATGTATTTAATTTTGTAACTTGTGTATCAAAAGTTTTTTATTTTATCAAGCAAAATATACCAGGTTATAAAAATGTGCATGAACGAGTTATATTACAGTTTTTGTACGTCCTTTAATGCAATATGGGCTTGTATTTAAAATGCAAGTATATATTCTACATTGTTGATTGTAATTTAAGGTTGTTCTTGCAGTTGAACCAAGTCCCCACACAACAACAAAACACACTACTTACTATCTGCGCCGCAGCAGACGTTTTCGTGGCCAGTAGCCTGCCTGACGTCTGACGTCCATATCCACATGGCCATATCGTCCATATTCGTGACGCAGTGACTGATCGACAGGTCTAATTTTAATTTACGTCATTCGTTACTTGGCTAAATAAGTAATTGACTTTTTTTTAAATAGGATAATAATTCATAAATTCATAATAATATATACAACAGCAGCAGCAACACAACAACAACAACAAAATAATATTGAATATAATAATAATGAAGATTATTAATATTTTATTATATTACCGGGTCCAGGAAACTTGCAGTCGCCATTGAGGCCTGGCATTTGAGCCTCGGGCCAGCCAGTCACAGCGTTCACGTTATTCGCCCAGCTCGCATCGGTTGGAGCCTTTGAGGTGCACCTTTTTCGATGATTGGCAGTGAAAAAAAAAGTTGTCGAGTGAATTTTTTGTTGTGTTTTGTTGATACTAAAAGATAATTAACATAACAGATAAACATAATTATACTAATCATACCAAATAATTTTAATGAGATATGAACAAATACTTGAGAAAGGGGAGAGAGAGAGAGAGAGGGAAAGAGAAAGTGAATGAGTTTCAATTTAGTTTAACAATCAAACGAATAATATTTTATTCCTCCATAATATTTAGAATTAATAATAATATTTCACATTATTGCTAGCTCAGGCTATCGTTAAAAACAGCAGCAACAGATCAACAGACCTCCAGCCCAAGGTGTCGGTATTGTGGCTGGGGTTGCTCGACGATATCATCACTCCCCCGATACCTTTCTTCGACATTATACGCACTGCCAGAAACTTTTTTGTGTCACATTCATCAAAGATTTTAACTTTTGTTAAGAATTTCGAAAATAAATAACGAAAATCTTATTATGGATAAGAAAATAAAACTAAGATAATTATATTTAAAATTTATTTTATAAAATCTATTTATTTCTATTTCCTATCTATTTACAAACCTTTATATCTGTTGTAAAATTAAATTCAACTGCTTTTGTTATGTCCGTCTGGCTGACAGGTTTTTCCACCCCATCTACATACAGGGTGCATGTCTCTAAGCAGGCTATCTTGAATGCTGTGAGTTTTTATCGATGCTGTTTGTGTGTTTGTGTGTGTGTGTGTGTGTGTGAGTGTTGGCAATTTTAGACGTTTGTGTGCACGTGGGGATTTCTTTGTTTAAATGAGTTTGTGAGATCGTTGGTTTGTTTGTATTTGTGTTTGTCGGCGTGTATGTGATGCTTGTATATGTGTTTCCCTGAATGTTTGCATATTCGTGATGTCTTTTGTTTGTTTGCACGGTTTTTGTTTGTGCGTGAGTTTGTTTGGTTATTTTGTTTGTGTGCGTTTGTACACGAGTGAGTGTCTATTCCTCAAACGTTCATTTGCAATTATGTGATTTGCGCGCTCAGTTATTTACATTTGATAAATTTATTTATCATGGACGCTTCTGTTGATGTATCATATTAGTTATCAGTGTTGTGAAGAAGAAACATTTTGAACGTTCAAAACTTTTCATGATTTTTTTCATAGGGAGATAGGAGGCTTGATTTGCCAGCAGCCAAAAAGCAAAGACCCCTAACTATTTCTAGTAAGAAAAAACCAATATCACCCATCGAGTCCATTAAATATTTATTGTCAACAAAGATAAATATTTCAACAAAAGCTGGGGAAATATTTGTACGTCAAAAAAGGATGTTATCATTTTCGCAGTTATTTAAAGCAATTCATCCCAAAACTTAATTACCGTGTTAACTAAGCAATCTATATTACTAAGTTTGTGCAAATGTTGTGGAGAAATGCAGGAAAAATTTTTGATGTCCTTGAGACACAGAGAGTTGTAATCCAAAATTTATTTGCAAAATAAAAAAGGCAATATTTTCCATAGAGTCAGCTTTTCTGTTTTTCAACAAATCCGTAATGTCTTGGAAACTGTTTATATTGTTGGGACCAATTCTAGTGGCTCTAGAACAATAACTCCACCGATCCTCAACTAAATCCCATTTTTGTGGCCATTGAATGACTTGGTGGGTTTGCAAGGAAAAAATCTCAGATGCCATAATATTAAAAGTTTTTTAAAAAAATTTATTTAATATTTTATCGTATTTTATGAACGGGAGGAGGATGTATTCCTCTGCCTAAACCCCATAAAACTCCATGTTATCACTCCCACTTACATTGTTGAGATGACGGAATGTATACCACAAAGATGAAAACTGAAAAAAACTGGTTTCTTTTTTGAAATGTGAGCATCACGATTTACAAGGTTCACATTTATGAAAATTTTTTATTTTCAATTTTAAAAATGTGGATGTTCAAAAACAAAACTTAACAAAGGCTGTTTGTTTATTGTTAGTTAAAAATAAAATACCTCTGACGTTGTGTTCAAATAATCATTTATGGTGCGTTTGTGACATAGGAAACGAATGGTTAGAAAATTTTTTTAATTCTTAGTTTGCTAGGCTCTCGTTTTGTTTCCTCCAAGCTTTTTCACCATCATCATATTTAGTAATAGTATTAATTATAATAAGGAAAATAATAATAATAGTAACAAAAGTTGAAGTAGATGTAGTAGTTTAAGCAGTAGTAGTAGAGTAGTATTAATAGTAGTAGTAGTAGTAGTTGTTGTTGTAATAGTAGTAGTAGTAGTAGTAGTAGTAGCAATAGTAGTAGTATTGTAATTCGTTTATTCGTTTATTTATTAATATTTCTATAAAATTAGTAATAGTAGTTGTATCAGTAATAGTACTAACTGATAGCATTTTTAGAAGTTATTCCGTTTAACATAATTTTGATTTTATTATTTTGTTGAACTTCATTCTTGTTAAAAGTTAACAATCTACAGTTTGTTGAATGCCCTGGAGTTGAGTTTTAAATGAAAATGAGATTGGACATCTGTACTTCAAATTTCAATACTGGGATACTTGCCCTTGGTTGCACTATTTTGATAATAACATTTCTATAAAATCATTGATCATTTTTTTAATAGCAAAAAATAACTGTCATCCTATGTTAAAATTATTTATATCGAATATTTTGAAACAGTGTCTGTATTTTTAATTTCACCCAATTGAATGAATGTTCATTCAGGATTTTGAGGAATGCTGATGCGTTAAAAGTTACAGCGATTTCACATCCAGAACAAGATGTCCATGATGTCATTTATTTTCAATGAATTAAGAGATTGTAGGATTGGACATGTTTTTGCTGTGCTTTTATGTAATGAAATAAATTATTTTTTCCATAATTTTGAACAAAATAAGAATAAAAAAGTAGTTGAATGAAAGCCGGCATGGAATTTTAACAGTGTTATGACAAGTAGTGAGTATGTTAATTCTGTAGTAATTTCTTCCACACTAAATTTTACCGTCACACCACCGTTATCAAACTTTTAAACTTTTAATCACAATGCCGACGTGAAAAATTGATAAACATGTTTCATATAATGTACCTAAACACATGGCCTCCATTTTCGTCGAGAACCGGTCAGTTCAACATATGAATTGACGTTTTAGCAATTAAGTTATCTCTTATTTCTTGTTACAATTGGCAACAACAAACACATGATCCTGATATTTCATCATAAGATTATAAGTGCATCATTCATCATCGTAAGTTTTTTCTGATATAATTTGAATATTAAATTCTGAGCTCTTGAAAATTGAAATTTATTGATCATTTATTTTTTATTGAAAACACAATGCAGAATTTATGATAACATTTTAACAACAATCGATTTGAAACATACTTACAATAGTGCACAAATTGTGCAGCACAATCAATACAAAAACATCTGTGTCCCTAAATGAACATGTTAATTTTGCATAATAAAACATGATATTATAAATATAATATGATATAATTAATGAAATATAACAACCTACATGAAGATTCGCTGATTTAGTACGAACCACACCTCTAGTTTATTACGTTGCTTAAATTAATCCATTAAAAATATTTTATTCTAACTTTTTTTTTAATGAATTTCAACTTGTTTCATTAAAATAATATAAATTTAAAATAATTTAAAAAGATTTAAAATAATTTTCTCTCATAAATTGAGATGAGTTCGATTTGTTTTAAACAGATATATTTCATGTTTCAGTTGGTTCTCTGTGTTGGAAGTAGAAATGGTTGTAATTAATAGACTTCACATTTATCATTTACAGATTTTTTATGAGAAAATTATTTTGATATTTTGAATAAGAAAAATTAATTTAAATAGAATTTATTTTAAAACACTTTTTAAAACAATTTAGTGAGATGTCCAGACAGGTTTTTTCAAACTTTGACAATTGACGACAGAGGAACTAAAGTCCCATTTAACGTATATCGAATTCTTTCAGAGGAGGTTATATTTTCCAGATACAGTTTTTTTTAATTTTCTATTTATTTTTTTAACATTTTCGTAATAAAGTTAGAAAAAATTAATGGATAAAATAAAAATATTATTTTCACGAAATTATTTATTTAATTATTTTTTAACGTTTTTAATATTATACTATCAGCTAATTGTTTAACTACTAATTATAATTAATGATTTTATTTTATTAGGGAAGATGCTTTCATTTTAGCAAATTTTCCAATTTGGAAATTTTCTAATTTAGCAAATTTGAACATTTTTTGACATTATTTTGACAGAGAGATCAATGCCTGTATGACAGCTTGAATAGTGTCAACATCTTTCGACTCATCTTACCTAACAAAACATCGGAAGCTTTGAGATGGGTAACCGCTAAATTTTATCTTCAGAAAGAACTAAAAATAGAGATTACATAATATTTTTGCTACTACTTGTTTTTAAAAAATGAAAAGAAAACAAAATTTATTTCTGCTTTTTTTTCACCAATAATTTACTTTCAGATCATATCGAAATATGAATAATTCTAAACGCAATTTTTAAAATAGTTAATTGAATTGGAATTAATTTTAGTCTTGTTAGGATATTTCATTGATTTCTGAAACAATCAACCCCATTATCTTTAATTAATTCTCTTTCTTTCTCTCACTCTCTCTTTCTTAATTAATTCTCAAAAATTTCAACGCATTTCACATATAGCACGTGATAGGCGAGGATCTCTTTGCATTCATACATGGCTACTTTCACAACAGAACCAGGCATCTTAACCGTTACACCGTCTAGCTGTACAGTCATTTCTATAGACATCAATACCATGAATAATAAAATTACTAAAATAGAGCTTTGACATCTTCATCTCTAAGATGACCGTTAAAAAATCTTAAACTTCTAATAAGAATAAAACAATTGAGTTATCATCATCACCTCATTTTTATTATGTTACTAATTGTTTTTTTATTTTCCTATATTTTCAAATGTCAATTTTTATGCTGAACTAGTTTCTGCATCTGTCAGAATCTGAATTTATAGAATTAAAAAAATGCAACAATCATCTTACTGACCACCATAATTTAGAACGGAATGTTCGAGAACAATGGAACAATTTACTACTTGGACTCCCTTCCTTATTCAGAGTGCTCCAAAGATGATGTGCACACAATTATCGACCTCGTAGACCATGTCGTCTGTACGCATGAAACTGTTAAGCCAAGCAAGTCACAAGACGATGACGTTAGAGTCATCGTTCAATAGTCAACGCTGAATTGCTGACTATTCATTCGGCTATAGTCGAACAGTTTTGGTTTTGTCATGAGTTTTAAAAATATATACATCACTTATATAGCTCATATTTTACTTATTTATTTATATTTATTTAAATAACTTTGAAAGAGTTTGCGGTAATTATTGTAATCGAATGTGGCTAATGTAACTACGTTTCAAAAGAATAGCTAAATAAAATAGAATACCCCAACTAAATTTTTAAGTTTGAATTCAAACTTCTATTTCTTAAATATCCAACACCAAAAAATAAAATTTTCAAACTTGAAAAGAATTTTTTTTTTAAACTTCCAAATTAAACCATAATGTCAAATGTTTGGAGAATAAATC
This sequence comes from Helobdella robusta, assembly GCF_000326865.2. NCBI lineage: Eukaryota > Metazoa > Annelida > Clitellata > Rhynchobdellida > Glossiphoniidae > Helobdella > Helobdella robusta. Next base: position 745,164 of record NW_008704261.1, on the reverse strand, counting down.
CAAAATATTTAACGGCTATTAAAAACACGTTTAAAGAGCTATAATTGAAGTAAAAATGTTAATTTCAGCGATGGCTATGGCATCAGGTCTGAAGGTGGCAAGAAGATGATCGTAAACCGAGGAGTTTTGGTTCAATTAATATATCTGATAAGTAGTTTGGAAATAATTTAAGTTGAGACTTGTACATAAATGTTCAAATTTTAAAAATTATTCTATATTTTATAGATAGCCAGTGCAAAAGAACGAGATATGGAGATATATGAAAAAAGAATGGGGCACGAGCAACTAGACGAGCGGCAGAGTTAAAAGCTTTACTTAAATTCATTAGGTTCAATGGAGGTTCATTAGATTCGACCTCGTCGAACCTAATGAACCTCCATTGGCTTCCATTTCATTTTCGAGTTTTATTTAAAATAGCTGTCATCGTCTTCAAATTTTCAATCTCGCATTCACCTTCGTATCTCGGTAATCTTCTACATAGTAATACAAACAATCGTCAACTTCGCTCTGCCATCGCTCTACGTTTTCATCAGCATAATGCAGCAAACAATATTGCTGGTCGTGCATTCCAACATGCAGCTCCTCACGTTTAGAATTTGCTTCCGCCAAAGATTAAAAACTGCAGCTCTACACAGTCGTTCAAGTCGTCATTAAAAAATTTTTATTTTGATAGAGCGTTTTAAACGTCTGACAGAGGATGTTTTTTGTTTCGAGGGCGTCTCAATCACTTGACAGAGCGCTTTATAAGTCAACATTATCATTAAAGGATAGAGTATAGAATCAGGAAGACCATAGTAGAGCAAGTTACAATAATCAATCTTAGATAAGATTAACGAAGTAACAAGAAAGATAAGAGTAGGATCATCAAGAAGTTTTTTTATTCTACGTAGATGAAAGTAAGAACTTCTAGCAACACTATTAATCTGAGAAAAGAGAGACATGCTAAAGTCAAAGATAAAGCCTAGACTACGAAACTTGTGAGAAACATCAAGAGTTATAGAATCAGGTAAGATAATAGGAGGAATTGTAAAGGAGTGTTAAGATTTAGTGAAACAAAATAATTCAAATTTAAAAGAATTAAGTTTAAGACACATAGAGTCAGACAAAACGATAACTGAAGAAAGACATAAAAGTAGATTATGAAGATTATTAAAATTAGATGGAGGAAAAACAGTATAAATATAAAAATCTTCAGCATATAGTTTACTGGTGAATGAAAAGTTATTAATAATACGAGGTAGTTTAGAAGTATAGAGTATAAATAGAAGAGGGCCATGGATAGAATCCTGACCCGAAAGTAAGAGTAGAGGAGTTAGAAGTAGAATTATTAAGAACATGACATTACTAAATGTTTAAGAATCGAAGAAACTCTAATAAAAAACGTACAGCTGGGAACGTGACTGCTGGTGAGAACAACCCTCGAGATGGACTCACTCTTCTGCAGATCAATCACCCACCAACCAGGACCGTCGTCAACGGCCCCGTTACAATTTCCACATGCGACGGAATAAGTTACAGTATTTTTACTGCCCTGACGACATACAAGTACCTACCCCATGTCGGCTGGGTGTAGCAGTCGAAAGTTAACACTGATCCCGTTTTTAACAATGTGTTATTGTTGAAATAATAACACAATTGCCCGTCTTGTCCAAAACTCTTGTTAATCTCACTCACAATTATTTTAATCTCTTGCAATAACTTTGAGTCTGTGTTATCGTGAATGTTGTCGTGAGTGTTGTCGTATTCAATTTTTTGACCGGCAAATATGACATGACTTAATGTTTAAGAATCGGAGAAACTCTAATAGAAAACGTACAGGCGGAGTCTTGACTGCTGGTGAAGACAACCTTCGAGATGGGCACACTCTTTTGCAGATCAATCATCCACCAACCAGGACCGTCGTCAACGGCCCCGTTACAATTTCCACACGCGACGGAATAAGTTACAGTATTGTTGTCAATGGCCAAATCAGCGTGATTTCCTTATGTTTCTTTCTGAACGACGAGATAACTCGACAGTTCTAGTTTGTTCACAGGGTGAACTGTTCAAAAACAAATTTGGCAAATGAAATTACGTAAACGAAAGTAATTTAACTGTCTACTAAACTTTACATGAGTCGATGTATATTTTAAATTCACATAGTTTTACAAAATTTTTTTATTTGTCTAACTGATCAAATCATTTAAAACACTAATAAAAACACTCACCTATATATGATGTAAAAATGTTTATTTCCCCAATGGCTATGGCATCAGGTTTCATAATGGCATTTTCTGCTCTGGTTGACTGCTACACACAGCCTTCCCCATGTCGGCTGTGTGTAGCAGTCAAAAGTTAACAATGATCCCGCTTTTAACAATGTGTTATCGTTGAAATAATAACACAATTGCCCGTTTTTTCTAAAACTCTTGTTAGTTCACTCACAATTATTCTAATCTCTTGCAGAAACTTTGAAACTGTGTTGTCGTGTAGTAAATTAGGGCATGTTCACTTTTTTGACCGGCAAATATGACATGACTTAATGTTTAAGAATCGAAGAAACTTTAATAGAAAACTTACTGAAGAGGTCTTGACTGCTGATGAGGACAACTTTCGAGATGGGCTCACTCTTCTGCAGATCAATTATCCACCAAGCAGGTCCTTCGTCATAGACGTCGTTACAATTTCCACATGCGATGGAATAAGTTGCAGTATTCTTGTCAATGGCCAAGCCAGCGTGATGACCATTATATGTTCTTTTATGAACGACTTGATAATTTGACAGTTCTAGTTCGTACATTGGATGAACTGTTTATAACCAATTTCGGCAAATGAAAAGCGTACAAAATAATAATTTTTCAACTGTCTACTATACTATAAAAAGGTGGAGTCGATGTATAATTTACAACCGTTGTGATATTTAAAAATAAATGTTTTGGCTGCCTACCAGAACAATATTCGACCAGCAGCCAATGTTGATTTGATTGAATGTCACATCATATTTTGAGCATAAAACAACCCAAAAAATTTTAAAACTTAAGCTCCACTGTTTTAAAAAGATATTACAAAAAATTTCTTTAAAAAACCTTTAACGGAGACCCCGAGTTGGGTTGCAATGAACAGGAACCATCCGGTGTAGATCTTCATCATCCTTGTCTGTTAAATTCACAAATTTAATTTTTTTATTTTATATTACAAATTTCAAATGATAATTGTTATTGAAAAATACAACAAAATTCAAAACAGTTTTATTTAAGGTACTGGCCCTAAATTGGGTGTCACGCTTTATAGGGGGACGGGGGGCGGTAAAAACAATTTGGGACACTTTGGGACATTTTGGGGCAAGAGGGGCGGAGCAAAAATTTGCGGGGCATTCGGTTTCGGTTTGCACTTTTCAATTACGGTCTTAAGCTAAGAAACATTTTGTAAGCACATTTTTACAAAAAAAAAGGTTATAACAAAATTTTACTGGCGTTCAGAAATTTGCTTCTCTACTGTGCTGTTTTATTTTATTCACGAATTTAAATACGCTCTTACATAGTATCATTGCCATTGGCTGTAGCTTATTTGAATTTTTAAAAAACTATTTGCGATACAAATAATTTACATAGCATGTTTTAAAATGTTAGCAACTACTATATGGTAACTTTTCAGAGCTGTGCACAAGCCTAAATGTAGGAGGGTAAAAATGATAGTGGCCGATTGTGATATGGAGTTGGGTAGCAAAATGTGAACCATAGACGACGATTGTGAATGGATAGATGGGTAAACACTTTAACACTCTCTTTTCATACAGGCTTTTTTATCTAAATGTTTGAAACGCATCTCTGGATAAAACTAATGAAGCATCTGGTGAATTAGTACGCAAAAAGTATTAGTAGTAGAAGTAGTGGTTGTAGTAATAGTAATGGTAATAGTAGTGCTAGTAGTGGTAGTAGTTGTAATATCAGTAGTGGTAGTAGTAGTGGTATTAGTACTTGCTCTTTGCAGTCTCATTCACATCCAAAACATCTGTTAAATCGGTAAAAAAAAATATTGTTATAATACTCGCTGTCGTAACCGGTTTACGATGCGACGGGTTCAAATCTTCGATTGAATAAAATACTCCAAACAGTTATTAAACTTTATTTACAGAAGAAATCAACTATTATTAGTTATTAAACTTTATTTACAGAAGAAATCAACTAATCGTTTATTTCCAGTAAATTCGCACTAACGCAACAATTAACTTTTAAATCTTTCAAAATCTATCGCTATGACAACGTCAACAAACAATTCAAATATCGCTTTAAATAATTCACCGAATCGCTATTCACAAAATCACGAATTTCACTAATCACGAATATCACTAATCACGAATATCACTAATCACGAATATCCCAATCACGAATATCACCAATCACGAATATCACCAATCACGAATATCACCAATCACAAATATCTTGCGACGTGCGCTTATATACTCTTCGCAAGCGTCGTTTCTAGATTCTTCCCGATGGTCCGATTCCAGCATACTCTAGAACGTTCCAGTCACTAGACATTCTAGATACGCTAG
>NW_008704261.1:717438-719033 GCF_000326865.2 Helobdella robusta | reverse complement strand
ACAACAACCACAACGACAACATCGCCATAATCAATTCGTCCAACAACGCCACCAACAAACCTTCCAACATCAACAACAGCAAGACAACTACATTCATTATTTAGCTTCCTGTTCGCCTTTAGCTTACATATCATCATCATTGTCGTCGTCATCGTCGTCGTCATCATCTGCATCACCTGATGTTTCTTCAGTTTCTCCATCAACATCATCACTTGCACAAAAATTCATTCATTCAACTCCGTTTACCAACATACAAGGATCATTATCATCGCCACAGACATCATTATCATTACAAACGTCATCATCGTCATCATTACTAAAAACATTAACATCATTATCATCACCCAGTCAAATGTCGCCCATCTATCCATACCCCATGGTTACGTCACTCAAATATGATAATGATGATGATGAGGAGGCCGATGTTGGTGTTGAAGTTAACGACGACGATGATGATGATGTTGATGATGCTGATAGGAAACTGCAAGCTGGACAAAATATGAAACTGGACAAATGCGTTTGGAGGCCATTTTGAATGACGTCAGGCAACTTTTTTGTTAATTCACATTTTAGAATTTCAATCAATTTTAAACTAATGGCTTTAATTCATTTTAATCAATTGTAAATGGCTGATATTTTAAGGAATTTTTATGTAATTATTAACATTTTGTTGATATACTTTGCTACGTAAATACTATTTTGAATTTGTTTCACACAAACACACACACACACATGTATATATACATAAATAACAAATTTACATATATGTTAAATTTAATTTCTTATAATGAATTTAATTACAAATTATTCACGATTATGATGAAACATTTAGAATTCAAAAAATAGAAGTTACTTCAGTGAACAAGTTAAAAGCAAAATGAAACAATATTAATCTCAATCATATTTCAGCTTGTTCATTTTTGTTAATTTTTTCTTTCATTTGTGATCAATAAAAAAATTTTTTATTACTCTGCTCTTGACCATTCTTTCCTAAGCGACACTTTTTTTACAAGATAAAACATTTTCCCCGGTTAATGTTAAAAGTATAAAATTCAGTAGATTAAATAAATATAATATAATAATAATATAATAATAGATATAAATGCGTTTTAATTCAAATTATATTTAAGATAAATTTCAGACAAAAATGAAATTCGTTAGAAGTGGAAAGCGCCGTGAAAGTTCTAGTTGGCTTTTTCGAAAGAAATGGTACTTCAGATGTTGAAGCGATATTATTAATTGGATTAAAACATTTAATCTTTTTTATTTCTCGTTCATAGCATTTATAAATTGCAGTGTTCACGTTAACCGGTTGAGCCTGGGTTCGAATGTATCACTGGGTTACTTTTATTGTTTAGTATGCTTTCTTGTGATTATTATTGTGATTGTAATTAATTATTCAAAAAATAATTAGTCAATTAATTAATCATTCTATTACGGACTTGAATATCTCGAGACGATACGATATAATTATGCCGAGACGTTCAGTGACATAAAAATAGCACTAATGACGGCAAAGAGCAATAAATTAAAATATCATCAGCCCGACATACCACCTTCACTGTACACAACGGTACACAGATAAAAAGCGTAGT
>NW_008704261.1:715186-717388 GCF_000326865.2 Helobdella robusta | reverse complement strand
TTACATGTGCTTTTTAAGTTTTCACACATGTGCTGAATTGTTGTCTTTTAAGAAAAATGTTGAAGTTTAAATCGAGCGAACACTCATGTGCATGTGTTTATATGTAAATCACTTATGTATATCCGTTTATTATGATGTTTGTACTGGCCAGTCGACGACGAAATCGTTAAATTCCAGCAAAAAACAAAGACAAGATAACTTCCAAATTATCGAATAATTTATTTACAAAACAATAATTAATTAATTAATCAAGAATCAACGTTAATGATAAAATGAATTAAAGCCATTAGTTTAAAATTGATTGAAATTCTAAAATGTGAATTAACAAAAAAGTTGCCTGACGTCATTCAAAATGGCCTCCAAACGCATTTGTCCAGTTTCATATTTTGTCCAGCTTGCAGTTTCCTATCAGCATCATCAACATCATCATCATCGTCGTCGTTAACTTCAACACCAACATCGGCCTCCTCATCATCATCATTATCATATTTGAGTGACGTAACCATGGGGTATGGATAGATGGGCGACATTTGACTGGGTGATGATAATGATGTTAATGTTTTTAGTAATGATGACGATGATGACGTTTGTAATGATAATGATGTCTGTGGCGATGATAATGATCCTTGTATGTTGGTAAACGGAGTTGAATGAATGAATTTTTGTGCAAGTGATGATGTTGATGGAGAAACTGAAGAAACATCAGGTGATGCAGATGATGACGACGACGATGACGACGACAATGATGATGATATGTAAGCTAAAGGCGAACAGGAAGCTAAATAATGAATGTAGTTGTCTTGCTGTTGTTGATGTTGGAAGGTTTGTTGGTGGCGTTGTTGGACGAATTGATTATGGCGATGTTGTCGTTGTGGTTGTTGTTGTGATGGGACGTTGTAAGGATGCGTGGAAGCTCTGGCCGATCTCATGTGTGAAGGTGTTGATGTCTTGTTTCTGCTGCTGTTGTGGTTGTTTTGTTCGTTGACGTTAATGTTGTTGTTGTTGTTATGTGTGATGTTGTTGTGTAATGGAAAGTTCCCGGTCGTCATCGCTGTGTGGTTAGTTGTTGTTGTTGGGATGTGTTCGTTAGAGTTATTGTGGTTGGGTTGCGATAAATAAGGAACTGCTGCAACATTATTGTTGATGTTCGTGTGAGCATCGTTGCAATTTGTGGTTTCCATTTGTTCTTTAGACCCGTTGAGTGATTGAAGAACAGAGTCCATGTTTCGAAGAAGGAATGCAACTAGTTCATTCATCTTTGAAGCATCCTTAGGGACACCGTCAGTTTGTTGAGTTGGATGGTGGTGTTGTTCCATGTAAGCAATCACTTGTTGCAGGCAGGCTTTGTAACCTCTGCTCATCTCCTCCTGCAACATTTTCTTCAGATTTCTCACGTGATCTACCGTCAGTTCCAAGATGTCTGCCTTCTCAAGGTGACTTCCGTTTGAAAAAGATGATGATGATGATCGTGTTGAGAGAGCATTTGATTGGATGAGGATGTCCTCAAGTTGATGGAGGCACCTATCCATCCTCTCCCTCCTCACCCTCTCCACCACCACTTTCCTCATCTTCCTTTTTTCATTCTTCAATCTTGTTGGACTGCTCTCCATGTAACCACTGTCGGGTGTGTTGTTGTGGCTGGTGGTGGTGTTGTTGTTGGTGGTGGTGTTGTTCATGTTCTCAATGTTTATTCTTGGTTTCATTCTTATTGTGAATTGAAAAAATATTTTTCACCAATATTTACTTTTGCCCAACAAATGTTCTTCAAACGATGTTTCTTTTTCTTTTTACTTGTTTATATAAAGTTATAGTCTTTCTATAAAGATGAATTCAATTGAAGCCACAATTTCTCTCTACAAATAGCTGTTTTTAATTCACTGTATTTACCAAATTTTATTTCTATACGCCCCGAGTATTTCAGTTGTTCAGTTAAGTAGTGACCTGAGCAAGAGCTCAAAAAGTTGAAATGTATGACAGACAACAACTGACCTCTCTATATATACCTTCCTTCTGAGCCCTGAAGTTTATTGTTGTCATATGTGCGTATGGGAGAGGGAGGGATATTGAGAGGAATGAGTTATTATTGGCCAATTATGATTTAATAACCTTTGTTGACTCGCGTGAACATCAGTTAAGGTGTTATAACTTTGATATAGTAACAAAGTGACCAACAATAAAATCAACGTTATGATGAAATTCATA
>NW_008704261.1:702538-713363 GCF_000326865.2 Helobdella robusta | reverse complement strand
TTTTATTACATTCATCTTCTATTCAAAATTTATCGCCATAATCTTCATTGTTATCATAGTCGCCGTAATCATAACCAACAGTCACGTCATCGTCATTACCATACTCCTCCGATCATAACCACCATCATTGTTATTACCATCAAGATCCTCACCATCATCACATTATCGTCTTCGTCGTCATCATCAACTCACTCACTCCTATTTAAAAAGAGGGCCGTGACAGCAACTGCCAATCCGAGACCGGCGATAATCGCAAATATCAGGGCCATCACCCATTTCGGAAATAAATCTTCACCTGCGGTCTCTTCTGCGTTCAGCGATAGGTTGCGAAAATTTGGCGAATTTTCGTCGGAATTGTCGTCGTATTCGGTTTTCTCGTGATTTTCGCTGTAGTTCACCAGTTCGGTCAAAGTAAGTTTCTGTTCGTTTTCAAGAATGTTCACTTTTTTCTTAAGTTGACGATTCTCTGGTTGTTTTTGCTTTGCCTAATTACATCATAAAATATTTCTTTCAGTTTGTTGTTTATTTAATAACATTTCTAGTGAATTTATTCATTACTATAGAAATTAGTTTAGTTATAAAAATTTCTTTTAAAATGTTAATAACATGAAAATTAAATAAAGACTACCAAAGTTCTCACCTTCAGTTGCAGCTTCAATGGCTTCCTTTGACAATTCAGAAACAGCACTATAGTAATCAGAAGCAGTAGTAGTATTATTAGTATCAGTGGTAATTGTTGTTGTAAATGTTGTATTAGTAGTAGCGGTAGTAGTAGAAGTTGCAGTAGTGGCAGTAGTAGTAGTAGCAGTAGTAGTAGTAGCAGTATTAGTAGTAGTAGCAGTAGTAGAGATACTAATAGTAGGAGTAGTAGTAGAAATTGTTGTTGTACCAATTTTATGATTGATATCACCGCTTCTAATTTTCTGTCTGACGTTCCGCTTGACTGGCGGAGTTAGAATGAAATGAAATTTATTTTTATATAAACTTCATTTATTCAGAAAAAGTTTTATTTAAATATATTAATAAATAGCTTAAATTGAATTAAATTGATAATTAAAATTAAATAATTTATTTATTCATTCGTAGATAAACTTGAATAAATTTACAAAACTTAGTACACAATCTCCTACCATTATACGCAGAGCTCGTTCCTCAAATATAAATGCGGTCAGGAAGAATTTGTTTTTAATTTTATAAATCAACCTATCAAATAATTATACTACCTTAATACTAACTTCAATAACAATAAAGAACAAAGATTTGACAACAAAGATGGAGAACACGACACCAACTAAGTAACTCACTCTGCTAAAGAACTAACTTTGCTCTGTTAAAAGAAACTATACAAACAAAATCTGCACTGAAGATAATTTGTGAAAAATCAAAATAAAACAGAGTTTTATTAAACTTTCATGATGAACTTGGATAATTATATTTTCAACAAATTGAACAATTCCCAGAATATTCCGGTAGGGAAAAGTGAAAAGACAAATTTTAAATTGATTAATGCCAACAATTTGGTAGAATTCATACGATACTATATATATATATATATATAGTATATATATATATATATATATATATATATATATATATATATATATATATATATATCTATATGTATGTATATATATATATTTATTTATATAGCGTAAAAAACATGTGTTAACGCATCACACAATGCGTATGATGAGCTTGGATCTCCATGCTATTGAACTTAGTTACTTCAACTAAGGACGACGCGCCTTTTACCCCGCAATGCCCGCAATACTCAATCAAATATTTCTTTAGAATAATTTGAATCAACCATCAAACCACAAAAAGTTGTAAAAGTTGATGTTGATGTAGAAGGATGTGTATCTTCTTCTGTAGACAAGGACATTATCACAACAAGGGCGACAATGATGATGACGACGTTTGAAATGTTGTTTGAAGGCCTTATCATTGTCAGTTAGCACTGTTGACTGGCTGACGTTCTAATATCTGCAACAAAATTTCAAACGAATGCTGAATTTCCTTCATGTTATGAAGCATACAAACTCCAATTAACCTTCTTTCGGTAATATTTCTAATAAAGTATTTAATCACTCAAAACTAACAAGTTTATTTGTTATTATTGTTGTTGTTTTTTGATGACGCTAATAAAGAGGCTGAAACTGTGAAAACTAAAATGCAGTTTAATATTTTTTATAAACAGCGCTAAATTTAAATTTATTTTTCTCAAAAGCCATCTCGTACGCGCTGTTCAGTTATCGAAGGGCTCCATGCATTCAAACCTTGTCACTTTGTCTTAAAACCATGCGCCCTTAACCATTACACTATACAGTACGGTACATTTTTTTCCGAGCTACCAGTATGAGAAATGGCCCCGAATTCTATTATAGTTATAGGTAGTCGTAAGGAAAATATGTTGTGATCTTTATTTTTATCAAGAAGTTTTGCCAGTGTCAGAAAACAAAATTTTTTATTGGTGCTGGAATTAGCTATTTGGCAATTTATTATTCTATTTATGAATTGTATATTAATTATTAATACACCTATTAATTTATTTACGAATTTATTTATGAGTAGGCAGAATGTTTGTGACAGTTGTTTAGCGAAGAAAAATACATTTTTGAAAACGAAATTTAACAATGAAATAAATCCGAAAGAATATGAAAAATACATTTTTGAAAACGAAATTTAACAATGAAATAAATCCGAAAGAATATGAAAAAAATTTATAAATGGATCCAAAATAAATATTAACGAAATTCAAAACTAAGATCAAATCAATGAATATTTCTAAACGTGAAATAGCGAATAAAACAAAAAAATATATAAAAGTTCTAATTTTGCGTAACAATGTCAGTCAAACTAGTCCTGAAAATAAAAAATTAAATAAGTTAAATTACAAATTAAATATTAGTTCTAATTGAAAAATATTAAAAAAATTCATTTACAATCATTAAAATGCTACATCGCATACAGCAAACAAAATAACAAATTACAAAATTCAACATCACAAACGTTCACCATTCATCATTTACCAAATTAAAAAGATTTGCAGGAAAAATAAGAAATAAAAGCAAGCCAAACCAAGCGCACACGCATACAAACAAACAGACAGACAAACATGGCCGTTTAGACAACCAGGCAAATTAATGACACACGCACCTACTACATAACTACAATCGACCACAAGAAGCACAATGAACAGGGCGCATAGAAAACTACACCCACCGCTGCTGATGACGCTGGCACCGGAGTCAACGAAGTCGTCGTGGTAGCAGGCTTCGGAGTTTTCTTTACTCCAGTTTCATCATCGTCGTCATCATCATCTTCATCATCTAATTTTTCAATCTCGATCGTCTGATTTTTACTACACCCAGCATGTTTCCGTTTTTCTTCCAATCTCTTGCGATCTCTTTCCTTTTTGCGTTTTTTCTTAAGAAATTTGTTTCTATCTTTAGCTTCTTTAGCAAATTCGCTCAGCTGTTTATTCCAGTCGTCGGCAGATTTGTCTTCGTCTTTCTCGTCGCTCTCATCCATGGGATTTTCTTTCGCTAGTTCCTGGAAGAGCATGGTTTCTCGATTTTTCTCTTCCTGAGCGGCCGCAAGCATTTTTTTCTTCTCTTGCATCATCCACAACTTTTCGATTCTTTGTTCAATGAGCCGTTTTTCTTCCTCTAGAAGATTGATCTCCTCCTGAATATCAGCATTTAAATCTTCAAACTTTCTACCGCGAAAAACCCTTCCACCATCTTCACCTATATGCGGTTCTTCTCTTTTATGTTTACCTTGTATATCTTTTATTCTTCTGTTACGCCCTCTTCTTCTTTTTCCACTTTTTCTACTTCCTTCTTCTCCTCCTCCCTTGCCTGCTTCTTTTCCACCCCCTTTATCGCCCTTCTTTCCACCACCTTTCTTTCCATCTTTTTTATCACCTTTATCACCATCATCTTTTTTTTCTGATTTATCTGAACTCTCCGGATTTGTAGGTCCAGTTGTTGTTAGACCTGCAGCGATCTCGGTGGTTCCAAGTAGTGAATAAAATCTTTCTTTCCAGTCATCGTCTTCAGTGTCGTCGTCATATTCCGTAATGATGGACGTTCTAACCATCTCGTCGACGATATCATTGTCGTGTTTATTTTCATTCATAGCGTATTCTTGCATTTTTTTCCTCTGAAGTCGCATCCAGAGCTTGTCAATTCTTCTATCGACTATGTTCCTCTCGGCCTTCAATCTTCGTAACTCTTTTTTTAATTCTTTATTTTGCTTTCTGAATTTTCTCTCGTACATTCTTGGGTCCAAATTATTTTCTTCTTCTTCCTTAATTGTTTCTTCTATCTTTGCAGTGGTGGTGCCTTCCTTCTCTGTCTCATCCTTCTTGACAGTTCTCGAATCACCGCCTGCTTCCTTTTCTGCGCGTGTCTCTCTCGATTTAAAAGGTTTCCTGCTTTGATCTGTTTGGCAAAAAATATAACAAACAGTTCAGTTTTTTTCAAATAACAATTTTCCATTAACTTTTATAATTTCAAAAATGTTTTCAATAGTTTCATGAATACGAACGATAAAATAGTTTGTATAGTGAATTGAAAGAACTCAAATATAATTAATAATACAATTCATTTTTTGCACTCAATTCATACACAGTTTTATATAAACCTATTTAAAATTGTTAAAATTGAAATATTTTTGAACCAACTCACAGTTTTCTGAATGGTTGGGAGGTAGACTTACGAGAATCGCACACAAGTAAAATATCAAACATGCTGCTTTTATCATTATAAATAGTTCTGTGTCATTTCATCATTTGCCTTGCAGAAATTTGGAACAAAGATTTTGTATTATTAGTCCACCACTCTATGTAGCGTAGTAGACTATTCTACAATGATTATTAAATATTATCTTGAATTTTCTAATAAAAAAGTTCTAAATTCAGTGATGAATTTTTTTTTCGTTAACAATAAATTTAATTAACTTTTTTCAACCAATGAAGTTATATTTATTGAGTAACCTTAAATTGTTTTTACATCTTTAAAATAATTTAATTCAATGAGAAACCTAAAATGATTAGAACGGTTGCACAATAAAAATTTGTTAAAAAATAACAAAAATTTTTGATAATTACTGATAGAAGGTATTTATCAATTATTTCTAACGTGAAACTACAATTTTAAAAAGTAGCCATTAAATGGAAATAATTGAAACATTATATTTGCACATCGCAGATAAATAATCGTCAAATTGTTTATTGTAAACAGACTATGTTGTGTCATGACGAAATAAGGTTCGTTCGTATGAAACTTATCGGTTGCTCCCCAATTAGTTAAAAGTTGTAGGGTAAAGTTTTGGTTAATCCACTAATGAATTAGAAGTCATAGGGAGAAAGGGCATCACACACGACTAAACACGTCTGTTTGCCCCTTGAATAAGTTGGAGTGGAACGAATTTGTATCCAACCTTCTTACATTTAAAAAATAGCCTGCAACTGTTGATCCTAGTTTGGCTTTTTTGTCATTAAATTATTTTTTTTAATTTTATTTAGTTAATTTAACGATTTGCTTAAATTGACAAAAGTAACGATGCCTATAAATTAGATAATGTGCAACGATCAACCAGTTTTCATTTAAAAAGTTGCAACGACAGTGTTTGTCCTTTCAACTAAATTTGGCACTCTTAACTTTTTTATTTTTTTTTGTTGAATTCATTTTTTCATTATTGCTGCTTGCAATAGAATATATTCTTTCTGCTATAACTATTTAATGCTTTCCTTAATACTATTATTATTGCCAGCCTGGAATTATTTCAACAAAAAATGTTTTTAGTTAAAATAAAACACAAAATACAATCCAACACACATTAATAGAATGTCAAGTATAAAATGAAAGCAGGAAACAAAACTAAATTCCAAAAAATAAAATATACACTCAATTTTAAAAAAATGAAAACGTAGTAAGCCTAATATCATACATTAAGAAAATAAACATTTTCAACATCCAATTTTTCCGCTTCTCAAATGATTCACAACAAAGACAAAAAGCCTAAAGATCAGTGAGAAACGTCGTAAAACTGTAGAAGAAAAATTTGGGAAAAAATAAATTACCTCTAGGCACAATATTGCTTTGCAAATATTGTCCGCAAAAATTACTTAAACGTTTTGAAAGAAATTTGCTGATGCTTTATAATTTGAATCTTCTGACTGCGAATTTTTCCAATGGTCGATATAGGCAACTTTAACGAAGAGGCGGCCAAAGTTTTAAAAATGTTAACATTTGTAAATTTTGACGATATTTTTCTGTGCAAAAATTTAGTTTTACTGATTTTCACAAAAAAATACTGTTCACAACGGTCATGGTTTCCTTGGGTCCGCCACTCCATCTTTCTAAGGAGTCCCGGAACAATAGCCACGTCTGCTTTTTTTCAAATCCGGCTCGGTGCTTGTTCCAGTGTAACAATAATCAGGTTCGTGGGTTGATTCAGACGTTGTCCTTTTAATGAATTTCCTGGCTTACTTGTGGAAAACTTTGAAACACTTGAGACGGAATGATATATTACTTTATTAGCTAATGTTTGCCATTTATGCGTAAATGTGAAAAAACATTGTGGACAGTTTCAGGTTTGTTTTTTTTTTCATTTCGTTTCTTTAAAATTGGTTAGACCTACACATAAAAATAATTCATCAAACCTGCAGTTCTCAAGTCGTTTAAATGAATTGCTCAACAATTTTATGCTATTATTAAAACAGATAATACAATAAAAAGAAAAAAATTAGATGTTGAAAAAAATAGTTATTAAAAATAAAAATATACGCTAAAAAACATTTGTATAACTTTCTTTCAAAAATTTTTCTGTTTTGATATTTTTCACACATTTTCCATACGCATACAATAGTAATAATTATAATAACAATAATAATTAAATATAATAATAATAATAACTGTTAAAAAAATCCTTAACATTTAACAAACAGAATATTATTTTAATTTTATTATCAAACAATTTTTCATAAATCTTCGCTAGATGTTTCTGTAATGGATGTATTAACATTAAGATTATATATTATGAAATTAACACCCAAACATTTTTAGTACTAATTTTAATCTACAATGAAATTACTATACTTAATCACCGTCATGTGATCCTTTTCTTCTCTCTTTTGTTTGAAAACATAATTTGAAAATGATGATGATTGAAGCATGATCAAAAATTAGTCTATTAGTTGTGAACGATTTTGATGTGAAATAACTTGTGTCGATAAAATTATTATTACTGTTTGAATTAAATTTATTTTATTTTTCATTAGAACTAGAGCAGCAGCATCAGTTGTGTGGTATTTGTGTGCGTTTGTGTGTGTATGTGTGTGTGTGTGTGTGTGTGTGTGTGTGTGTGTGTGTGTGTGTGTGTGTGTGTGTGAATGTGCATTCGTTGAAAACAATTCTTACGAAAGTACAATACTAAATCAACGTACTTTGATTCAAAAACAAAAACAAACAAATAATATTTACTTCTTCGAATCGCCAAAAATATAGCGACTGCAGTCAAACCCAGAGCCACGAACCCACCAATAATAATTGCCGCCACAAGCGCCCCATTCTTCTTCCACCCCAATTTTTCCCCTCCTCCACCAGCATCGTCACCAAAAATTTCCTCCACGTGTGGCAGGCTCCTCACCCCACCTTCAATGCTCAATTCTCTCCTGGTAGCCCAGTCTTGAGCCCGGCTTAACACTGGTTTCATTGGAAGGTTTTAATTAATTCATCTTATTACACAAATTTGTATGTAGGATATTGTGTATGAAGAAAATGAATGAAAAACAGATTATCAGAAGACAGAGAATCAGACAACCATGAAGAGACATGAAAAAGTAACTTTAAAATAAAACAGACCGCAATCGACCGTTCAGTCGGCAGTAGGAGTCACGGTAGAGCATCGGGTTCTTCGGCACGAACTCATCCGTCCAGATCCACTGAGCCATAGGGCCCATGCCCTCGATGCAATCTCTGAAGGGCATCTCCGGGCCGGGGTAGTTGCAGTCGCTATTCAGAGCTACCAAGAAGGGGCGGGGCCACGAGCTGTCGTTGAAGCCGCTCTTGTACCAGTTTGGTGGGATGGACTGAGTGGCAATGCATCTGTATGTTTGAGTGTGTGCCTATGTTTATGTGTGTGCGCGTGTTTTTATGTGTTTTGTTTGTGTGTGTGTGTGTGTGTGTTTGTGTGTGTGTGTGTGTGTGCCTTACAACCTCCAGTGCAAGGACTCAGTGTCCAGCTGTCCGGTAGTTGTTTCGATCATGACTCCTCCAACATCCTCACGATTGACCACGTGAACAGCAACAGTCTGAATGATGATGATGATTTCATTGATGATGATAATGA
The DNA here is from genome assembly GCF_000326865.2 of Helobdella robusta. Classification (NCBI taxonomy): domain Eukaryota; kingdom Metazoa; phylum Annelida; class Clitellata; order Rhynchobdellida; family Glossiphoniidae; genus Helobdella; species Helobdella robusta. The sequence continues at coordinate 705,005 of NW_008704261.1, read as the reverse complement.
TGATGATGGGGTGTTAATGATGATGGTTGTTATGATAGTGATGATTCACCTAATCAATGTAAATAGCGGCAGTTATAAATTTTAAAGAATTACGTCAACTGTTGGTCTATTTGCTGGATAAAATTATAAAAAATATCAATAAATCTTGAGCGTTTTTTTACTCGTTTCATAATTGACATTTATATGAAATAAATCTTTGGATATGATTAACAATTAAATTAAAAACTATTTTTAAAAAAATGAATAAATGAACTGATTACTAGATTAAACAAATTAGTATTTTTACAAAAGTGAACAAACTTCACTATTTCTCATTAAAACATGAATAAACTAATGAATATTCAAAAAAAAACGAATAAATTACGACCTGAATCACCCTTAAGCCATTGATGACCACAGGCACCCTCCAGTTCCGCGGCTTGACGGGGAAGGCTTTTCCATCCAGAAACAACTCACATTCGTTGTGGCAGACGATCGATAGTGCTGGAGTAAACAAAGTGTCGTTGATTGAAGTGTCATTAGTTAGATGCAAATGTGGTTATATAAGCTGTCATCCTTTTTTTTAATTTTGAAAAAAATTTCCAATTTATTTTTACTTATTTTAATCACCAATGAAAAAATTCTTTGTTTTATTTTATCACTTTCATTAATGATATTCCTTGATATTAAAAAGTGAAAGTAAGTCAAACTAACACTCTTCAGCATTGGCCAGGCCGAACTTCAACACTCCACACAAGCCAGCCGCGAAGAAAGTTGCCAAAGAAAAAGCCATTTTAGGAATTAATAGGAAGTATTAATTTAAAACCAATTGACAAAAAAACTCTTAATACCTCAAAAAAGAGTGTTACTAAAATTAGCAAAATGTCTTCACAAAAATTTGATTTCAGTTAAAAGTAAATATAATTATCGCGAAATACCTGAGCTTTCTGGAATTCTCAAAAGCTTGTTTTGAAATAAATAATTGTTACGTTACAATTTTACGTCAGAAATGAAATGTTGAAACGCGTCCATATGTTGGTTTCATAAAAGTTATAATTTTGAAGAAAGATTTGCTAAATGCATAAACCCCGGGATCACTTTAGCTCCGTTAAACGGTTAGTTCATCTTTTTATGAAACGGAGGTAACCTAAAAATAACTTTGGCCAACCTACTGAAGAAATATATATGATTTGATGAGCCTAATACCCGGTGTTTTATTTTAAACAAAATTTTGAAAAATAATTTACAATTAAAACTTTGTTTAATATCATTCAATAATAAATTTAAAATTATTCCATTACTTTAATATGAAATAAAATATTAAAGAAACAAACTTTTACTTATCGTTAACTCTAGCGATCAAAATATAAACTCTGTAAAAAAAACTATAGCTTAATTCATACGCATGTGTTTTAAGAACGTATTTTAAACGTTCCACCCAATGCAATACCCGTTCAAAAGAAATCATAATTTTAAATGCTAACATAATTTTCCTAAAAATCGACACATTATTAATTAACAAATTTGCAAAATTAACAAATTAGTGCATTAACTATTAAAAAAATATCACATAATATGTAAATTTGCAGCTAGTGATAAAATCTTGTGAAGTGATGGATTTAATTTAGTGTAGAGACGTCAAAAAAAACTTGCTTGCGCAAATAAATAATAATAACAATACGCAGATGTTCACTAGTATTTAGTACTTATATTTCAACAAAGCTTCTGTGTTAAAAATTGTAAATTTTAATCTGTAAAACTTAAAATTTGGTAATTTGATAATAAAATTAAACATAGTATTTTAATAAGAGATTTTGAATAAATCAATGCAACTTTTACTTATTAGTTTGACGAACCGATTATTATAATCAATAAATCTTATTTTATATCCGGCTATAAACATCAGATTATATCATAGTTGCCAACCGTCTAGATTTAGGCGGGTCAGTCCGAACTTTGCCCCTCATGTCCGGCTTTTGCGTCCGCGTGGCACACGTTTGTCCCACTTTTTTGCGAAACCAAAACAATTAGTGAAATATTGAAATAGCCATTCAATAATGAATTTTAAAAAGCTAACGAAAATATACATAAGCGCCGATTTCTTTGATGTTTCTAACACAAATAACTTTTTTTTAACTTCAGTTCGATGTCAGTGATGATTACGATTTCAGCGAAACACATCAGAGAAAAATTTCGGATACCGACATTTTAGTTTAATTGCGATATCGATCATGATTATGATTCTTAATAAAACAACATAGGGAATTTTATTGAGATATCGATGATGATTATGATTGTACAAAAAACAAAGTGCCATATATATATATGGCTTTTGCAATTTTAAGATAAAGTTCCTAATCGACATCAATAAACCAAAAATAAATATACAACAAAAAATGACAACCTCACTTCCAACCCGGCGCTTAACCAACAACGAAAACAAAGAAGTAATAAAAACTAGCATCGTAAATAGGACAAAGAAGAATAT